>NC_057013.1:262500-309330 GCF_000002595.2 Chlamydomonas reinhardtii | reverse complement strand
AGGCAAGCCCCCCCCCCCGCCGGGCCCCGCATTTCCAGGAGGTACGACCCCCCGGGGGCCCAGCCAGCCCAAGTCAGGTAAACCCCCCAGAAATAATTTTGAGCGGGGGGGGGGTTTGTTGCTCTAAACTGCGGGGCTAATGCGGGTGCCGCGCGAGCCCACGTGTACATTTGCTCACAATTACATTCATCAACGATAGCTTCACACATGTGACAAAGGATTTGGGTAGAATGCGGGCAAAATCGCGAGTTGACAGTCACGTCGGAATGGCCCCCAGCGGCGCAATCGCGGGGGGGGGGGGGGGCTTGCTCTAAACTGCGGGGGCTTGCTCTACATGCTCTAAACTGCGGGGCATTGCGCACGCATCTCCCTGTGTCGAGTCTCTCCACATCCAGTCCAACCTCCCCACACGGCGTAGGGGTCTCCTCTCCACCGTCTTCCTAGCACGCCCCAAGGGCGGGACTTCATCCCCCCTGTCCGCCACAAAGGCGGGTTATCACGATATGAACTGCAGCCCCTGGCGTCTCACTTCCACACACGCGCTGTGACAGCCCGACTATCCCCACAGCGCCAGGGGCCGCACGCCTGCAACCAGCAGCTGGACTAGTCGTCCTCGTCCTCGTTCTCCCCTGCTGCTGCTGGTCACCGCCATCGGCGTCGGCATCGGCGTGCGGCCGGCCTCCAAACACCTCCGGCCGGCCGTCGTCACCATGCAGCAGTTGCAGGACGAGCAGCGGGAGCATGTTGCAGGCGCTGTTCACATCGCGGTTCTGTGGGCAAGCGGGGCAGTATGGGGAAGGGTAGGGTCTCCCAAACCTGCACCTGCCCCAAACCTGCCCCAACCCTGCCCCAACCCTGCCCCAAACCTGCCCCAACCCTGCCCCAACCCTGCCCCAAACCTGCCCCAAACCTGCCCCAAACCTGCACCTGTACCAACCCTGCCCCAAACCTGCACCAAACCTGCACCAAGCCTGCACCACTCACCCACCCGTGCCGCAGTGGTTGCACACTTGCACGCCGTGAGCCCTCCGCATGCCAGGTTTGAGCCTGGCTTGCAGCGCCATATGCCCACACTTAAAGCAAACCTGTGTGCGGTGCAGGGGTATGCAGGTTTGGGGCCACCACACGAGCTGGCCATGTGATGAGAGGTCCCTCTGTCCCAACTGTCCCTGCTGCTTCCCAGCATCGTTACTCACCCGACTCGTCCTAAACTCATTCACGATCACGACGTGCGCCGCGTAGTGGTCACGCAGCAGGCGCACGAACTCCTTCCGCGGCGGCTGGCCCTTGCGGCTGATCCGCGAGTTCCACCCCGCGCTGCCATTTCCCCAGCCCACCAACACCTGCTGCTTGGGCCGTCCGCCTGTCAAGTTGCGGGCCTCTCGGTGCATCACCCGCTGCTTGCGGATGTACACCTCGAGCCGCTTCTTGCGCTGCTGCGGGTTGAAGTAGTGGACCAGGATGTCCACTACACGCAGCCGCAGCCCCTGTGGCAGCGGTGGTGGTAGTGGCAGCCCACCGCCACCGCCGCCACCGCCGCCGCCGCCACCAGGGCCAGGGCCGGGCGGCGCGGCGCCAGGGCCAGTGAAGAGCCACCGCAGTCGCAGGTCGTGCTCCTGGACAGTGAGCACCCGGGTGCTGGGGATGTTCGACTGCCAGGTGGTTAGCGCCAGGTTGGCGTTCAGCTGCCACTCCTGCCACCGGCGGCGGTCGTTGTAGCCGCATTGCTGCCGGTGGCCCGCTCCAGAGCAGCTGTAGAAGCGGCTGCGCTGCTTCCGCCGCGCACGTGTCGCCGCCTGCTGCCGTCCATTGGGGCGGCGGCGGCGGCCAGGCGCGTGCTTCCAGCGGCTGCCGTGCTGTCGCCACTGCCGTCGCTTCCGCCCCTTCTGCTGCTTGCGGTTTGCGCGGTACTGCTGCCGCTGCCGCTGCAGCCGGTCCGCAGGCCCCTCCACCCTGACAAACTCCACCAGGTCACCATCCATGTCCCGCTCCAGGATGGTGATGGCGCCGCTCTGCAGCAGCCTGTCCACCAGCTCCTCGGGCAACAGGGCCGCCACCCATCTCCGCATGCGGTGGAAGCCCTTGGCGGCAGCGCTCGTATCTTCCTTCGTTCGGAACGAAATTTGCCCAAAAAGGCCTCTGGCGGACGAAATTTTTTTGAGCTTGACTTGGAATTTCGGCCAAAACGCACGGGATCTTGGGGGGTCTTTCGGCAAACAGACGAAGACATTTTTGGGATTTCGGCCACTTGTGGCCAAGGACAGGGGGTTCCAGGGGCTACTCCACGGCCGAAACCTGCGTGGCATATGGTAAGAAGGCTCAAAGGGCTGTATCTATGGGTGTTGACGGCGGGAGACAGGGGTTCCCCTGGCGGGAGAGTGAGGTTATTGACGAGTGTTGCGGAACTAATGCGTACTTAGACCAGAGCGGAAGGCGGAGTGGGCTTGCAGGCGGCACGAGAGTAGGCAGTCAGTAGCGCAAGTTGCGAAAGCACATGTTACCTCGTAACCGACGGTAAACGCTGTCGATGGTCGCGCCAGGTTGGGTCGGCGGGAAGCAGGGGAGGAGTGGGCGTGTCGTGTCGGTGTCGACATCGTGCGGGTCGGGGGCGGAGCCCCCGGAAAAATTTTGGGGGTGACGAAGCGGCGGCAGCCTGTTTCGTCAACTGAACGAAGCCATTTTAAGGAATTCGGCCACTGACGCCGCCCCTGCCTTCGTAAGATACGAGCGCTGCTTGGCGGTAGTGAAGTAGGTGCGGACGCCAGGGTCCACACCGTACAGGCACAGCTCCAGCAGCTGCTGTACTGTGAGCCGCAGACCCTTCTCCTCCTCCTTCACGTCGTCGTCGCTGGGGCGGTCAGGGCGGTGCATACCAACACAGAAGTCTACGCCGTCGGTAGTAGCGTAGTTCGCAAACCGCCAGCTGCCGGTCTGATTGACTCCTGTAGAAATCCCCAACCAAGCCCAAGGGTCTGCGGCTGCCTCGTCAGGTATGCCCCGTGGGTATGCCCCCCGGCTGGCCCACCACGCCCCCCGCCGCAGCCGTGGCTGCGGGGGGCGTGGTGGGCCAGCAGGGGGGCCTGAACCTCGCAACCGCGCACCGTTCACCTTGTCCTCGTCTCGTCGGCGCTTGCTGCGCGGCATTTATCCAAGCTTGCGACGCTTCATTTTCAATGGCGCATCATATTTATTGTGTGCGCCCTATGTCTGGAGTCGGCTGGAAAAAGGTGAGAGAGGGACAGCCAGCTCGTGGTGGCGCTCGAATGGACCCGCGATCGGAACCCGGCCCCAACACCCACCCTGCGCGCCGGCCAGACAGGACCCGAAAACGTGAGAATTAATTATAACACCTCATTCTGCGCCTCACCGGCTTATGTCGCAACCACAAGTCGCTCAAGAGGCCGTCGCGCCGGCACTTAAAACGCAGTTCGACCAGGGGCTGTCACGAATACGAGATGATCCTAGCAAGTATGGCATAGAGTCGCTGCTGTGTAGTAACGTCGCGCGCGCAGATGCTGAGGCTCTGCTGGACCAGGCGGAGCAGTCCGGCTTAGCCTTTCGCGTAACACATGAAGTTGATGGACATCAGTTTGGCGACATCTACATCGATCCGCCTACGCTGGTCCAGGAGGCCGTCGCCTACAACTCGGCCGAGACCATCGTGCGCCGGCTTTGGTGGCTTAATTCTCTCGGTAGGCTCGGTAGCATCTTACCGTTGAAGCTTTGTGCTTTACCTTGTACCTTGTCTCATACCATGCTTTGCCTTCTGCCTTGCCTCGTACCGTGTCTCACAGAGGGACGCAGTCAGATGCTGCGGGTGGGCGGCACGGCTCGTGTGGCGCTCAGCAGCGGGCTTCGTGACCCTGACCAGTCCTTCTACGTATCAAACATGACGACGCCAAACATGGTCTTCGAGGTAACACGATATCTGGGGCCGCCTCGCGCCTAACTGCGGGGTTACAGATGATGGAAGGTGTACAGGCGCGTGGACTGGGGAGTGCTGGCAGTGCACCAGATCTTTGGGGAGTGCTGACAGTGCAAGCTTGGACGACAAATTGATGATTGCGATTTGCAAATGTGCCTTACCGCGCAGACTGCATACTCGCAACGCCGCCGCGACTTGGAACGCGTCATGTGCGGCTGGCTGGTCCCGTCCGGGCCGGCCCTTGTGGTAGTCGGGGTGGACATCCAGTACCCGCACCCGCCGCGCACACCGCCACGTGTGGAGGTCCTCTTGCAGCTGAGCAGGGAGGCGCGGGCGGGCGCCGCCGTACATTGCGGCGCGGGCAGCGGCTGCGTGTCGCCGGTCATGTACGACCACACACTGTGGGTGCCGGTGGACCGCCTGCTGCGCGGGGCGCCGTGGACCACGCGGCTGCTGGCCTGCCTGTGCCTAGCGTGCCTGGTGCCGCTGTACAGTGTGCTGTGGGGCGGGCGCTATGCTTTGGAGGACGTGCTGACCGGCCGCCGCAGGCTGCTTGATGTGGCCAGTGCGAGCGTGCGGTCGCTGGGGGGCCCGTGGTGGGGGGCGGTCCCGCTTGACGCGTACGTGGTCCGCGCGGCAGTGTTCCAGGCGCTGGGCATCAGGTACGTGCGTGCGTGTGTGCGTGCGTGCGTGCGTACGTGCGTGTGTGTTAGAGACCGTTTACGGAAAGCAGTGTGTGTGTGTGTGTGTGTGTGTGTGTGTGTGTGTGTGTGTGTGTGTGTGTGTGTGTGTGTGTGTGTGTGTGTGTGTGTGTGTGTGTGTGTGTATGTGTGTGTGTGTGTGTGTG
Organism: Chlamydomonas reinhardtii; assembly: GCF_000002595.2. NCBI lineage: Eukaryota > Viridiplantae > Chlorophyta > Chlorophyceae > Chlamydomonadales > Chlamydomonadaceae > Chlamydomonas > Chlamydomonas reinhardtii. The sequence goes on along the minus strand of NC_057013.1, from coordinate 304,558 downwards.
TGTGTGTGTGTGTGTGTGTGTGTGTATATGTGTGGCTGTGGCTGCTGTTGACGGGGCATGGGTCCCAAGGCGCGCGGCATCGTGACGCGCACAATGGCATAGCAGCTGGGAGTAGTCTCCGCAGCCTGCAATGCCAATGACAAATAAAGCCCCAGCCGTGCAGCCCGTCCCTTGCCACTGCAACCACTGTGCTTGCCGCTGGCTGCTCGGTGCACCCTACAGGCCCGACACAACTGCCTAGCCGACACCCTTCGTCCGTCACGCCTACCTGTTGAGTGTGGACCGCACGCAGGGGGCGGCATGGCACGGGGTATGTGGGCACATGGCGTTTGATTCCTTGCAGGAGCGCATACACGAGACGGCAAGGGCCTGCAAGCTGACGGCACAAACTCCTGTCTCGTAGGTGCTGGCATGGCGCTCGGCATGGAGGTGGGTGCGGCTGGCCGCGGCACGCCCGCGGCTGCGCCTGTCAGGTACCTGGCCATCACCAACTACACGTCATCGCCGCCAACGACGAGGTGGTGTACGTGTGGCAGTTCCGCACCAGCTTCAGCAAGGTACGCGTGGCTTGCCAACTGCACGCTGCCGGGGCTGGAAGCCGTGGCAACGGGGCAAATGGGCACTACGCTGCAAGCCCGACACGTTTGCCGAGAGTCGAAGGCCGGGGCAGTTGTGAACTTGCCTGGCGCTTGTTCCTGACCTCCGTACGAGCAGGTGCTGTCCACGGACATCAACGCGGTGAAGCGCAAGGACGTGCGCGAGAAGATGTTCTCGGTGGACGACTCCAACCCGGCGCTGGTAGGTTTGGAGCTCTCGCTCGTCTGCGTGCCGGCGTGATAGAAAGCCCAGGAACGTCACGCCAAATACCTCATGCGCAAGTCAGCTCATCAGATCCAGTCCCACCGAGTACACGGGTGCGAGTCACGTGCCAATGCGTATGAGCAGGTATGAGGTAGTCACAGAAAAGACCATGTTACTTTATTGACCTTGTTGACGGAGTTTGACCGGCCAAGCGCCCACGATTCAGGCAAATTGAGGTGTTGTGTAGCATCCGGTGGTGGATTCGCATACATCACCTAACAGTTCGTGCTTGCGGGTTGTAATGTCATGGCAATTCAATTAAACTCTTGATGGTGCTGGCTTGAATGTCGGATACCTTTTGGAGGACAAGTGACCAATGAGGGCCTGCCTCTCAAGGGGATAAGAGGCTGTGCCCGTGTGCCGCCACGCCACGTTGGTGTAATGTCTGATGCCGAAGATTTCAAAACCGCCATATCTCACGGACAGAGCCTGAGTCGGTTTGTACAGGCACCGCCCAGCATGTGTCCAGCCACGTCCCGCTGTCAAGCACAAGCACATCAGGCAACAAACCATACAGCAGTAAATCCCCACCGTGCCACACTATGCTCGCCGGCACAGACCGCAGACCGTGACGGTGTGCCGGCTTGCAGGATTGCAGTCGGCTACCTGTGCATCCCGGAACTGGCAGTAGTTTTATGGAAAGCCATGCAAGTAGCTCAATCACCGTCTGTCCATATGATTGCGACATTACAAGGAAGGGACAGTCCGACCAAGCAAGGGTGCCCAGCACCCAGGTCAAGAGGGACCATCTCCGGCCCGAAGGGAAACCACCCTCTCCCCAGTTGTCTGCCGACGTTCCACAACCGTTCAATAGGTTTTCGCGCAAAGCGGTCCATATGCAGACCCTGCCCGGAACATGCATTCATTTCATTTCCATTGTGCACAGCAGTCGCATGCGTCCAGTGCAAGGTGCCGGCGCAATCCTTGTGGTTGTCAGAGCCACGCCTTGCAGTACCCAGTAAGATGAAGCCAGCGTTGTCACATGCGGTGCACCTCCGGACCTGCGCGGCGCTCCCAGTCAGCAGTGTCGTCCCATCTTGCAGCCTGTACACCGCCGTACGTGGCGGCTGGAGTCGTGTGGCCGAACACTCACGCGCCTGAAACGGTAACCTTAGGTCCAGCTCCGCCACCGCCCACCGCCGCAGCCACTACTACACCACGTAGCCATGCGGCACGGCGGCTGGGCCGCCGTACACAGGCACACCGGTCGCGGCCACGGGCGCCTCCACCACCGCGCCGCGCGCACGCGCCTCAATCCAGGCGCCCAGCAGTCCTGCCCGGTGCGCGTGCAGCTGCTGGCGCCGCGCCGCCAACAGCGCCTCAGTGGACCTGTGTGTGTGTGTGTGTGTGTGTGTGTGTGTGTGTGTGTGTGTGTGTGTGTGTGTGTGTGTGTGTCTACCACATGGCACAAGCCCTGATTTCCAGGATCACGAGACCACAAGAGTGGGTAGACACGCTTTGCCCTTTTCAGCTATCAGCGCGCGCGAGAGCCTCCCAGACGTGCCGCTGCCCCTTCCCCACTCCCCAGCATCCGTAGTCACATGCATTTCTAATGCCTGGGTTTGGTGCGCTTCCGGTCTGGACGTGGGGTGGCCCACCCCCAGACCTCCAAAGCACGCCTCCAGCTCGTCCCCAAACGCGACGCAGCCCAGCCCGACCCCCGCGAGCTGTCGCGGCTGACCTCAGGTCGGCGTCAATGCGGCCCTGAATCCAGCCTTGCAGCCAGCGCTCGCCGTACGCCACGTCGCTCAGCACGGAGCGGGCCTGAGGGGAGGACGAGGTGCGCCAAGGTGTGGGAGCGGGTTGTGTTGCGGAATGGATGCCACGCTGGCTGGCCCAGCAGCCCCATGCCACATGCCCCATGCCCTGCTCTTGTACTGTCACCAGTGAACACACACACGCCCGTACGGCAAACCCAGGGGCAGCAGCAGACTGGCCGAGGACCTGGCACGCACCTCGCCCAGCATGCGGCGAATCTTGGCGGCCACGATCATGTCCGAGATCCTGTTGCGATGGAAGGCAGATGAGGGTACAGTGGGAGTTGGACAGCACGCTCAGCATGGTGGCATGGGCCAACTTCAATAACCGAGTCCATGGTGCTAGGCAGCTAAGGTACGATACCATGTGAAGGAGCCCATGCACCGCCTACCCTCAGCTCCCCCTTCCCCTGTCCCCTTTCCCCTTTCCCCGTTTCCCCCCTCCCAACACTAGGGCTTGTCAGCCCTAGTCATCAGTGGCTTCGCCACTACCAAGTGTAATTATTCTCTCCCCTCCCTCCCTCCCTCCCTCCCTCCCTCCCTCCCTCCCTCCCTCCCTCCCTCCCTCCCTCCCTCCCTCCCTCCCTCCCTCCCTCCCTCCCTCCCTCCCTGGCTCCCTCCCTGGCTCCCTCCCTCCCTCCCTGCCTCCCTGCCTCCCTGCCTCCCTCCCTCCCTCCCTCCCTCCCTCCCTCCCTCCCTCCCTCCCTCCCTCCCTCCCTTCCTGCCTCCCACCGCGCCTCACGCACATGTTGTCGAAGGCGACATCCATGAGGCCGAAGCCCATGCGCAGCCGCTGAAGCTGTGGGCGTGGGAATGAAAGTCATGATGGAAGGGAGGTCGCGTGTACACGGAGGGTTAGCCGAGTCCGATGCATGGAGAGGAAGAGGCCGGAGGCCTGTGTCTGCAGCCCCCCGCATTTGAGCGAGCTGTGCTTATCCGCACACCACCCAAACTAAGTGAGTACTGACGGACATGCTCTGCCACATCCGCGCCCACTGCTGCATACGTGACACAGCCCGGTGCCACCCTCTCACCTTCTCCACCTGCACCCGCGGCATGTCCGGGATCATCTGCCGCGCCTTCACCGCCAGCTCGCCAGATTGCTTGCACAGCTGTGGGGAGGGGAAGGAGAGCGGCGGAGGCGGTGGACCAGTGCAGCATGGAGGCGGAGTGCTACAAAACACACACGCGTGTACAAACATACCGTACGTGCTTGGATGTCCTTCCCACCAGCCACCCGCTGCTGTGCGCTAACCCAACTCCATTAAATCAAACACCCCAAGAGCAACTGCATCTACAGCCATTGCCGCCGCTCCGCCGACATCGCCCCATGCACGCACATGCACACGCACACGCACACGCAAGCACGCACGCACCCGCGAGCACACGCACGCACGCACCTGGATGCCCTGCCGCATCTGGGAGCGCTTCACCATGTCCACCTGCGTGGCGCGGTGTGGCGCGGTGTGGCGTGGTGTGGCGAACCAACAGGCAGATGCGGGGTGCTGTTGGCACGGGTGCGGGGATCAGGGAACCCCAGGCAACTCGTGTCATGACCCTGGTGCCTGGGGCACACAAGATGCCACCCCATCGCCGCCCTGCAGCCCCAGACGTGACGTGCCCTGCGAGCAGCTGCAATCGCTGCCCCGCACCAGCAGCCATGACGCCTCCGTATCGCGCACACCCATGCAACAGCTCCCAGCATGTCTTGGCACGCACGCGAGAGCCGCACACACACACACACACACACACACACACACACACACACGGCCAACACGCACCACGCACCATGACACTGCCCATGGTGGGTCGGAACTGGCCGCGGGGGCCGCGCATGGCGCTGCCCACCACATCCACCGTGGCCATCCCTGTGGTCGGTTGAGTACGGCATATGTGAGTGCGTGGACACAGCCGCTGTGCCCACACTACCTGATGAGCCCACAGCGAGGAGAGCTGCGGCACAAACTGGACGCGCCTCTGGCCCTCCGCCTCTTGTGCGCACCGACTATACGACAGCGCTGGCGCCCTGCCTCGCCCCCACACCCCGACACCGCCACCCTTACCCCCCCCCGCCGCTCCCTCCCTGCCTGCTGCACTCACTGCTTGCGGCCTCCAGCAGCTGAATGCCCTGCTCCAGCGCCTTGGTGGCGCCGCGCATCAGCTCGTAGGCCTGGCTGTACACGGTCTTGTAGCGCCGCATCTCAGCCAGCTTGGGGCCCAGACCCGCCACCTCCGACTGGTGGGAGGGTGGGCGGCGGGGGCGGGTGGTTCAAGAAATGGCTAGGTAGAAAACGGCGGCCGGGTGGGGTAGGGAAGAGCGGGGAGCGGAACAGCAGGGAGGTGCACACGCACACGCACGGCAACCGCATGTACACACTTGCACACATTTGTACTGGGTTGCTTCCGTGTCGCCCCTTCCAACACACACACACACACACACACACACACACACACACACACACACACACACACACACACACACACACACACACACACACACACACACACACACACACACACACACACACACACACACGCCACCGCGCACCCACACACCTCCAGCGCGTTCTCCGTGGCGTCGCCCACTCGGCCGCCCAGGAACACGTTCTCCAGCAGCTGGGCCACGTAGGTGCGCGCTTCGTCCAGCGACTTGCACTTGCCCTGGCGGTGTGTGTTAAAGAGCACAAGGAAGACATTGCGCAAAGACAGTGTATGCGATGCAGCGGTATGTATGTGTGTGTGTGTATGAGTGTGTTAAGGGCGGGCGCGGGCGGAAGCAGGCGAGGTGCAGGGGCGGTGGGTGCGGGTGACACGTAGGGATGAGCGGGTGCAGGGGTGGGCTGCGGGCGTGTAAGACTCCAAATGAGTAGCTCATTCACATGGCGGTGGTGCTCTAGCCCAACAGCGTCAAATGCACTCTGCGCCCGCCAACTGTGTAACAATGGCTCTTCGTCTCACACACACACCCCGCCCTTCATCGCGCACACACGCCCCCACTCACCACCAGCTCCGCCACCTCCTTCTGCGCCGCCGCCTCCTCCACATGCAGCTGCTCCAGCTCCGCACCCGCCGCCCGCACCTTGTTGGTCACTGTCTCCAGCTTCTCCCTGGGACCCAGGCAGGCAGGAGGCCGGAGTCAGACCAGGGCAGGTAGTATCCGCATCCATCTCGGTTTGGTGTCAGTCGGGGCGGCTGCCCAACACGTCCCGCCTCATCCCGCCTCCTCTGAAACCCAATTGCTCTCCACCCGCTCCCTGCCTCCTTTGGCCCCCAGCATGCTGCTTCCCTCTGCCTCCGCCAGGGTCCCGTCCGTTGGGCTTGGGCCCACAACAACCCTCCCTGCCTCCGGCATTCCGCTCCGCCCGACTCGCTTGTTGCGCTCCAGCTTCTCCTCACGCTTCTTGGCACCGAACAGGTACTTGCCGGGGTACCACTTGCCCGCCTCCAGCTGTCACGACACACAGGTGATAGGTGCCAAGGGTGAGAGGGCGGCAGCTGCATGGCAGCGATATTGCCGGACCCTGAACTGCTTGCGGTGCCTGCGCCCGGCCGGCGCTCTCAGTGCGCCAACTCTTCCCTCCCTGCCTCGGCTTCAACAATGCGCTGCCACTCACGTTGCCGAGCTTCTGGGTGCGCTCCTCTTCCTCCTTCACCAGCTCGTCAAACTTGTTCTTCTGCAAGGCACCATGAAGAAGACACATGTTCAGCAAACGCAGGTGTGGCGCTCAGATGGTGTCGTCCCTTGAACCCTTGTCCTCCAGCCCTCTCCGGTCCCTCTGGCCCCCTCCTGCCCTTCCGCCCCCCAACTATCCCGACCCCCAGTTCCCCCGCCCAAATCCCCCAACCGTCCCGCTCGCCGCACACCCCTCCAGCCCGCCTCGCCTGCAGCTTGAGGCGCTGCTGTGTGGACTTGAGCCGCTCGCGGGCGCCCGGCAGCGCCTGCGCGACGCCCGCGGCCTCCAGCTCGCTGATGGCGGCGGTGGCGCGCTGGTAGTGGCCCACGGTGTCAGCATCCAGCTGCAGGGGGCAGGAGGAGGCGAGGTGGGGGTGGCCGTTCATGGGGAGCGGATTGATAAGATCCCAAGGGGGGGGGTAGCCATTCATGCGAACGGTTGTATCAGTCATGGGGGAGCGCGTTGCAGAGGAGTGGGGGATGGGACGAGGGATACCCAGGACTTCACAGACGGTACGTATGGCAGTAGTATTTGCTGAGGCCAGGCACTTCCTGGCGCACCAGGCTGCCGTGTCCCCACCGTGATGTTGCCGGTGCCAGTGGGCAGCACGGCGGCAGGCTGGGCGTGCGATATAGTGGTGGCAGTGGCGTTGGGCACGGCGCGTGGCTGCACGACACACCAGGGCAGGGTGGGGCAGGGATCGTGAGGCATAGCAGAGGGGCAGCGCTGATCGAGTGACCGAGATCGGAGGCACGTAACGGGTGGCCACGCATTGCGCCGAACGCAGGCTGTACCCCAGCGGATGCCTCGGCACCCACCTGGCTGTGCGACACGGCACGTGTCACAACGGCACGCGCCATGTCCTCCTGCTCCTCCTCGTCACCGCCGTGATCCTCCCGCTCCGCGCTCTCCGCCACACGCGGTACCTGCAGCAAACCGTCATCAGTGGCGCGTGACCCGAGGTCAAGAATCAGCACAAGATGCAAGCAATTGCTGTGGCTGCAAGCGCTTTCTACTGCCGACTCGCAGAAACCACTCTTCCCGTAACTTGCTCCTCTTTGTCGTCCCTCACTGCCTCACCGCCGCGGCGTTAAAGTCAGTCTCGGCCTCAGCGGCCCGCGCGGCGGTGGCGCTCGTCTCGCTGGGGCTGAGCGGGGCGCCAGCGCCGTCCTCCTCCATGGGCTCGGGCTCGCCCTCCACCGGCTCCGGCTTGGGCGCCAGCGCGTTCACCAGCGACTTCACCTTGGCCGCCTGAGGGGAGTGGTGGTCCGAGCGGTGGAAGGGGTTGATGCGGGGGCGTTGAGGTGGCGCGTATGGGCGGTAGCGTGTAAAGCGACACGCAATGGCCAAAGCGTCGCCGTTTTCAGGGGGAAACCGACACGGTTTCTAAAAGCTACAGTGTGCTTGCCTGTTCGAGCAGAGTTCCATACCTGCAAGTTGGTGATGCCCAGCATGTGCTTAAGCTCGCCCTCCGTCAGCAGGATCAAGTCGAGGCCTGCGCAGGTCCAAGCAGGCAGGCAGAAAAGTTGCATCGTTACACCCCACTCGCGCCCCTGGTTTCGTTGTGTTGTTGCTGCTGGCATGCATGTGCTTTATCACTTGTATCAGGTGTCGCAGTGACGTTCTGGGACAGAACGCAAGCAAATTTACAAGCTGGCCCAGTCGATCGAATGTCGCGCGCACTTGCCTGTGACCTCGTTCTCCTGGAACACCGCAGAAATAGCTTCCAGTCCATTCTGCTTAAGGAATGCAAGGACGTGCTCAGTAGTCCACTTATCCGGCGCAGTATCCGACACGTCCGACATTTGTATACTCTTGGAGTTGGCGCCTCAGCAACAGAGAAGAGAGAAGCAGTAATGTCGCTCAAACACCACTGGCACTGAACAGTGAAAAGTCCTGTGTTGGTGCGAGTGCAGTCCTAACTGACGCACCATACAATCCCATCGATTGGCCCCAACTCCCAAGCCAAGGTCCGCTTCGCCACGCCCTCGATGCGATGCGTAAAGAGGTATTGCATAGAAGAACCAAACGCTATCATGTAGCTTCACACAACTCGTGGGAGGGAGCCAGAACCTTATGTGCCGTATTCCACCGGGGTGCGCCGCACGCTCACACCCGCAAATACTTCCCCCTCGTATTTGCAACGCCCCATTAGCACCATTATATGCAACCGTGCCATGTGCATCATATGAGCCTTCTGGGCTCGTGCACGCGTGCTCTGGCCTCTGGGTCTTGGGTCCGCAACCCGCACAGTGGTCCTGCCCTATCCAGACAATTTTAATTAAGTCAGGTATGCATGTATTGAGGTGTGGCTTAGCAATAAGGATGTGTGCCGCTATGTGGAGAAGCGTGGATTGGATCCATGCTGGATTGGAAAGCCGATGGTCAAGAGATAGGCCGAGGCTTTCAGAATGTCAAGAGCTGACTTGAGATGATAGGGGTAGCTGCATTTGATCACTGCCGAGCGAAAGTCGCAGCTGTTGCATTTGTGATCTTTGCAGAGCGCAACGTTATTGTACCACAAAAAACTCACATGACGTCGAATAAAGGAATGCATAGCATCCCCACTGGCGGGCACGAGGCCGCGGACACAAAATGACCAGAACCTTGTGCACCCTAGCACGCATGGTCGCGCTGCTTCTCTTTTGTTTCAGAATTACTCGCTGCCTTCTATCTGCACTAGCTAGACAAGCTCCTACCCACGGTATGGCGCCACCACACGCAACCAATGAACTATCACAACAGCAACGACCGTGGCATTGCAAGCACTCCTTTAAACTTGCACCTTTGACACGGCAGACGCTGACGCCAAGCGAATTGGAGTCATCGCGGACAGTCGCGGAGCTATGACTGTTGCCCACCGCCCACCGACGCCTTGCCCTCAGGCCGCGTGCTGCCGCAAGACCCCCCCCCCCCAGGTGCCAGCCTCCCACCGGACGCGCCTCCCCTCGGCCCCGCCCTTCCTTCGCCACTGCCATAGCCGCCGGGCACAGCGCTGTACAAGCTGGAGGGCCGCCTGGACTATAATAGCTCCGGCCCCGAGGGGCCCTTCTTCGTGCTGATGCATGCCTTTCTGTTGCACATGGATGCCCTGTGCACCGGTTCGGAGAGCTCTTCCATGCTCGGCGCCCTGCGTGATCTCCACGGCATTCCTGTAGGCCGGTCATGAAATGTGTGTGCGGCCTGGGTCACACAATTATTCCGCAAATGCTCTGCAGGTGGGGCGCGCGCTGCAGCCGGTGCGTGGCGGCAGCGGCACTTTCTTCCGTGGCTACAACACGCCGGACTTTGTGGCGCTGCTGCGTGGCTGGGGGGCTGCCATCCCCGGCATCAACGCCACAGTGGACTGCCAGCTACACGCCGCATCGCGGCGGTGCGTGCGGGTGGACAGCATCAACTCCTTCATCCCCCTGTTCAGTAACGGGACAGTCGCTTTGGCTAGCATGGTAGGTGCATGCTGCTGGGTATGCGCGCCGTCTGCATGACCTGCACGGTACCTGCAACTCCCGAGCGCGTTGTCATGTGCGCGTGTGCGCATGCGGACCTGCTGCCCGCATCTCAAACAGGTGGTGCAGGGCGCGCAGCAGGACTTGCTCGCAGCGGTGACCAAGTTGAACTGCACGGAGCAGCAGGCAGGCAGCAGCGCGGAGGCGTGGTTCGGCGAGTCGGTGAGAAGGCAGCAGGGCCCCAGCAGGTTCAACCGTGGCCTGTTCGGCTGCCGGGGCACAATCCATGCCAGCACACTTTGCGTGGCATCTCATTCTCGCATGCAACTCGTGCCCACCGCCCTGTTTCGGTCTATGCAAGCTGTTAGGCGCACGCACCATTTCTTTCTTGCAACCCGTGCCCCAACGGTCTCCTGCCTCCGTTGTCGCAACTATCCCCACGCCGCCAGGCGGATGACGTGCGGGACCTGTATGGCGAATACGACGCCTTTCTTCTGGCAGTGCTCGTACGGCCTGTTTGGGATTGACGTCAGCACTCTGCGCACCTTCATCATACAGCTGAACTTCGAAGCCGGGTACTGCGCCGGTGGCGGCGTCACACCCACTGCGCTCTCCGAAGCGGCAGCGCGAGCAGCCATGGAGGCTCTCGGGCCGGGCGGCAGCAGCGTGTACGACGCGGCGCCCATGCGGTCTTACCTCATGCCCGGCGACAACGCAACACACGCCTGCATAGGTGCGTCTCATGGGTCCCATACAGTAGGGTTCCGTGTCCAGTACTTGGCAGCTGCGGCACACACTACCCCAGCTGGTGCTGTCGAAGCAATAGCAGCGCGCTTATCCAGGAACGCCATTGGTGATGTCTTCCCATTCAGTCACTCCCCCGCGGCCCCACACATGGTGCGCGCAGGAACGGGATGGCGGTCGTGTCGAAGGACGAGGTGTTCCTAAGGCGGCCGCCGCTGTGGCTGGCCTTGCACGTGAGTGGTCAGGCGCAGGACCACGGGGTCAACGACACCGTTGAATAAATGCCACATTGCCGCGGGTCCATCTAGTCCATCCATCGACAGCCTGGCACTGTCTCGCAATTCCGCACGCAGGAATGGCTGCATGTGTTTGGGTTGAGGCATGCCGGGTGTGATCAGCTTGTGAACGCGAATGATGAGCGATATCCAACAAGCTGCATGGGTGCGCAGCCATGCAAAACGTGCAATGGACATGAGTAGTGCGGAATGCCGGCCATCTGGAGTGGCTGGTGGGGTCGCCAGCGGCCCGAATGCAAGCGGAGGCATTCGCAATATGCGCCGTGCAACAGTCCTCCCCGTAAGGACGCTGCAGCAGCGGGCCCTGCACAAGTGAGCTGTGTACACCAGACATTCCCTAGGGCGGCTGGTGCATGCCCATGCATGCGCTGCGTCGGTACCCGCAGAAATCGCGTGCAAGACGTGCCGGTGACACGCAAGCGACTGTCTTCCTGTACTTGCAGGTCCTGATTCATCAAATCAGTAAGTTCCTCGACATGCGGTACGTGGGCGGCGGCCTGCACGGCGAGACGCAGCTGCTGGACGTCAGGGCGCGGGCGGCCAACGGTATGGACGCCGTCGTTAGGAGCGCCAAGCTGGTATTCGGTGTAGGTAAGAGCAGCCGGAGCGCGCCAGTTATATGCTGAGCATAATGAGCAGCTGCCCAAGCGCAGCACTTACCGTACGCCATGTGCCCCCTGGTGCCCCTCCTTCTCAAGCATACGCCGGGCCCTGCTGTGCGTTACGGGTGGGTTGGGCTTACCGCCCTGTTTTTCGGGCCTTTGTACCACCCGGCCTCCTCCTTACTTCTGGTAGAGGGCCTGGGCCCGACCCTGCCAACGACGAGCTTGTGGCGGTATACGCGTGTCGCTTTCTGAGCAGTGCGGGTAAATGTGCCAGGCTTCGCCCACCTCCACCAGCACCCCCGTACCCCCCGCCCTCGACCCCGCCACCTCCGCCACCTTCACTGTCACCTCCACCGCCTTTTCCACCGCCACGCGTGTCGGTTTCGGGGTCAGTTCTGAGGTCGGCTTCGACCCGGTTGCGGCTTCGCATGCCACGTGTGAAACCCCCCTTACCGTGTTGCAGGGGCCCATGCCCCCAAAGTAGTGGGCAATCTGCCCCGAATCGTTGCCCAGCTCTTGAATTTTGTACAATGGGACCCTTGCACGTCGGCATGAGCGTGATACACATTGTCACGCCCCAGCGGGTTACCTAGCATGTCGTGTCACCGTGCTGTGTTTAGCTGTGCCAATGCGCGTACGGCAGACAGAAGGGCAAGACCCGGGGTTCCGCAAGGGGCTGTGAGGGGAGTTCCCGGTCGTGCCAGCAGCGTGTGTCATGTGCTGTGTTCGTAGGACCGGGTGGCTGAGCCGTCTGACTGGGCTCAGGCCGCCGCGTTTCCTAGTGTATCGTGTATGCTGTGTTGCCTTAGCCTCGTGTGTTTGGGCGCCAGTCGTTAGCGGTCAGGCTAGACTGGTGGGCGGTATCTGGCCTGGCCCGCGTCCCATGCGGATTTGGCGAGGTTAGCGCGTGAGAGAGCTCAAGCAAGCTTGTCTTTGCTTGAGCTACTTGAACGACCTTGCATTTAGCGAATTCAGGGTCAAAGACCCGTCAAAGCAGCCACGTAAGGCCGCCGAAGAATTGTAAACTACCGAGACGGAGCACGTGTTGTCCGTCGACCGCCTGTTCTGCTGGTCCGCGGAGCAAGGGACCTAGGCAGACCAGCGGGGCACGTGCGGGTTACATCAGCACACGGGAAGGCGTGACAACATGAGAGCGCATGAGCATTGAGCGCCAGTTCCCTTGCATATATACGGGGGTTGACTTACGATCATGCAACCTTTGTTGCTTGGATAGAATATAATGGGCAGTCACGCAAATGCATGAGTCAAGATGTGTTGGACTAGGAGCTGGTGCCGTGGGCAGATGAGTCGTGGCAGGTGCAGGTACCGTGTGTGGGCATGGCACGTGCGTTCTGGCGCGTGAGCAGGCAGCTGGTAGGAGCGTGTACCATGTCGGTGCATATGGGCTGGTCGTGCTGCCAGCTAGCCTTGCTCCCAATCGTACTGAGGAAGCCGTGCTGCATGTTCACGGTTAGATGCGAGGCTCAGTTGCCGCAGGGCCCGGATGTGGAATGACGCGGGTCCGTAAAGTAAAGTTGCGACCTCAATGCCGAAGAAATGCCCCATGTTCATCACCTGCGGCGAGGTGGCCGAGCGGTCTAAGGCGCTAGTTTCAGGCACAAACCAGATTTCTGGTGGGAAGCTACTAGTCCGAAAGGGCGTGAGTTCAAATCTCACCCTCGTCAGTTTTGCCAGTTGGGGAGTTGAATTCCATGGCGTCATGCTGCAACGGCATTCGGTGATACCGTTCTGGACTGCAGCGCCAACTGTGCAGAGCGGGCCCATGGACTGGGCCGCAGTGCTCTACAACACGTGGGCGGGGAGATTGTCCAAGGAAATGGCAAGCGAGAGAGAGCAAGCACTCTCGCAATGACGTCGGCAATAAAGGGCAATAACGACGTTCCATGTCTCAAAAGCAGGGCACGGTTGGCTTGCTTGCCGGTCATGGTTTGCTGCGATATCGATCTCTACTCAGATTAGGCAGAGGCAGCAAACCCTGCATCCCCCCGTCGGTAAGAAAGCATTAGCGCCAAGGCCCTGAAGGCTCTGGATAATTGCAGCACACCGTCGCTCACATATCTCGCATATCTCACATTTACATTTACTTCAGTAAGCTTAAGCTTGCCCATACGGGTAGACACACACTCAATATACATGCTTGCATCCGAGCACACTAGCTCACACTCAGTGGGATCATTGATTGGACGAACATGCAGTTGCACACCATGTCTATCCAACCCGTTGGGTGGTATCATAAATGTTCAAGGGTGCAACCAGCCTGCACGTATCACGCGCAGCATGCTGCAATGATCGTATGTTACCTGCTCTACCCCACCTAATCCATCTTAGAACTCGTCCACCATCACACCCGGCGGCGCGAGCTCCACAATGTGCATGTGCCAGCCCGGGAACAACCGCTCCAGCTGTCCATACGGAGTACCGCTAGTGTACGAGGAGCCGCCGCCGCCGCCACCAACATTGCCTCCACCCGGCCCAACCACAAACGGGCCGCCTGTGCTGTGCCGCCCTAGGTCCACGCTGCCGCGACGGGGGGCGCCCGCGACCCACGCGCCGCCCGGGCTGCTGCCGCTTGCGTTCATGGCTGCGGCTAGGGGCAGCGGGTTGCTGGGCGTGCCGGGACGCATGCCGCCCGGGCCGTGGTCGATGCTGCTGCGGGCGCGCATGCCGCTGGGGCTGTAGCTGCTGCTCAGGCCATGGCCGGCGACTGTGCTGCCGCCGCGCGCCGCCACGACCGACACGCCCATGTCCACACCCAGGTGCGGTGTGCCGGGCGCGCCGCCGCCGCCAGTGAACGTGGTGGAGGGTGCCATGGAGGTGTTGCTGCCGCGGCTCTGGGACGAGAAAGAGAGAGGGGGGAAAGGGTAGGGGTACGAAGGTCGGATGGTATGTTAGCAGCTTGACAAGCACCGTACTGCCCTTGCAGCGGACACCTGGCCCTCAAGCCACTCGCTTGGTGCAAGGCTTACAGGCATGCGTAATGGTGTCAGGAAATTGTGGTGCGGCACCAACCTTCATGGGCAGCGTTGAGTGCAGGGCCTGCAGCAGGCGCATGATGTCGGCGGGCGGCTTGCGGACGTAGAGCGTGTTGTGGTGGGGCTCCACCGCGAAGTAGGTGTTGGTCTGTCGGGGTGCAAGGAGGCGGCGGCGACGCAGGGGTTAGGAAGGATACGGTAAACTCAACTACTGGAGTGTATCATCTCGGTTACGAGGATCGGGGCCTTAAGCCAAGCAAACACTCGCTCCTCCAGCATTTGCCAGTTCTCACGCACCTGACACAGCACAGACAGCATGGAGGCGCTGGGGTTGCTGATGCGCAGGCTGGCGCGCATGGGCGGCGTGGCGAACACGCCGTGCTGCTCACCCGCAACCCGCAGCACCTGAGTCACCAGCGACACTGCGCTGATAAGCTGTGACAGAGCCGCCGCCGAGCCCAGCAGGTGCGGCATCAGCGCCGCCACACGCGCCGACGACGTGCCGCCACCCGGCCCACCACCGCCGCCATACACAGAGCCCCCGTGCACCGAGCCCGCGCCGCCGCCGCCGCCGCAGTAGACAGACCCCGCTTCGGAGGCCTTATCAGCAGCACTGCCCTGTGCGTAATGCGAGCGGCCATTGGAGGGGTTGCGCTCGATGCTCTGGCGCGCCCCCGGTCGCATGTCCAGGCTGGAGCGCCGGGAGCCGCCGTCGTTGTCGTCTTCTCCGCCGCCTCCGCCTCCGCCCGCCGAGTGCAGGCCTCCAGCGCCGGCGCCGCAGCTGATGGCGTCCATCACCGCCGAGTCCACCAGAACCAGACCCAGCTGCGCGCCAGGGAGGAGGGCGGCCGCACGAGTAACAGTACTGGTGCCAGCAGCACTTTGCAGAATGTCGCTCAGTCAGCTGTCATTAGCCCAGCCCATGCGGTACAAATGGCGGTGAATTGCCCAAGCCCCTCCTCAGCCCTAAGCGCTCACCGGCAGTGTTATGGTAATGGCTCCGCAGGGGTGCTCCGGCAGCGGGATGAAGTACTCGCCTAGGGGCCGGGACAGTGAGCAGAGTTTGCTCAACGCAAGTTCAAGGCCGCTTGTGCCCACATATGCCATGGCCGCAGCGCATCCCGTACCCATGCAGCTGCGTCACGCAACGCAGTTTGGTGCAACACTCCCAGTCGCACACGCACAGCAAAGCCCCGCACTCACGAGGACTGGCCGGCCCCATCACGCCCTTGGAGCCTCCGGCGCCGCTTCCTCCACCCGCGCCATGGCCGCCGCCTCCACCAATGCCGGCCAGGCCGTTGAGCTGGTTCGCGGAGATGTCCACTGACGCACGCCGCCGCTCGAACGCCACCGCTTGGGACACCGTTGTCGCGTCCTGCACGCCAGAGGACAGCCGGCGCCCCACATAAGATAAGCCAAAACTCGGCGGAGCACATCCATGTACGCAACAGGGCTTCTGCACCTGCCCTCGTGCCAAACGGCGGCCGCATGCAATGCCCGCTGCCGTATGCAGAATGCGCGCCCCACCTCACACACAGAACCCGGCGCTCACCAGCCGGACGGTAAAGTGCGCCTGCTCCATGGCCCCCAGCGTCGTGAGCACACTGCTCAACAGCCGCGCCGCCGCGGCCGCGGCCGCCGCGGCCGCCGGGTCGGCGCCGCCTGCGCCGCCGCTGCCCACGCCCATGTCCAGTGCTAGGGCCAGACTGAGCTGGTCTTGCTGGCCCAGGCTGGAAGCTGGCGGCAGCTGGTGGAGCGCCGGCTGTTGCAGTAGCGGCTGCTGCAGCTGGGCGTGCAGCGAGGTGGGCAGCCCGGCGTAGTGGGACGAGGCGGTGGCGGCGGCGGCAGAGGCCAGCGTGCTGGCGGAGGAGGAGCCGTGTAGGTGGGTGCTGCCGGAGCCGGCGCGGTGCAGCATTCCGGGGTTGGGGCTAGGTGGTGCAGTGGAGGAGGTGGGCACGAACAGCGAGCTGGACAGCGCCTGAGGGAGGAGCATGCCAGGAGGGCCGTGCGAGGACCATGTTGGGTAGCCGCTACAAAAAAAGGCAAAGACGGATATTGCACAATACAACAGCCACACAGGAAGTCAGGCAGGCTGCATGCTGCGTATACGCATGTACTCACCACATTCATGCCACCCCCACCGCCGCCACCTGAGACCGGTGAACCCGCGCCACCGCTGCCGTCACGGCCCCAGCCGTGGCCGGGCACCCCAGTGAGGCGGGAGAAGGGATTGAATCCACGGTTGGCGGCTTCCTCTTGGGCCTACGCACATTCCAGGAGGGGCAGGCGTGAGGCAGACTCAGGGGCAGCACGTGTCTGTCTTTGCAATGCATGACCCTTTCATACACCTCCCTTTTCCACACCACCCGCCCCAGCCTGTCCCACCTTTTTGGCTGCCGCCGCTGCCGCCGCAGGGCCCAAGAGCGGCTGCGGTGCGTGCGCGTCCAGCTGCCGCTCCACCATTGTGGCCAGCGCCGCCGTCATGCGCGCCGCCGGCACCATCACCATCAGCTCCAGGGCGTCCCACGGGTCCAGCCGGTCATGGTCGCCTCCGTACGGGTGCCCCGCCGTGCCGGTGATGGGCGTGGGGCTGAGGCCGACGCCGCCGTTCTCCATGCTGCCACCCGGTGGCCCGCCGCCGCCGCCCGCAGCCACTGTCGGACTCATGGCCATCATGGTGCGAATGCGACTGCCCAGCAGCGGCAGCTCCAGGCTGGCTCTGGACGGTGTCTGCGGCCGGCCCTGACCCGGACTCGGTGAGGCGGCGCCGCTGCCGTAACCCCCGAACGGCGATGACGCCCGCAGCGCTCCCCCTGGCGGCGACACCAGTGCCCCTGCCGGGCTGCCCACCCCGTACGCCGGCGCCAGGTTACTGCCGCTGCCCACCATCAGGCTCGACAGCCGCCGCGCGCGGCCGTGCCCCATGCCACCCACGCCCGGCGGCCCGCCTCCGCCTCCTGCCGCGCCGCCTCCCAGCCCCATGGCGGAGCCCAGCGCCGCGCCGCTGTTGGCTGCTGCGCCCGCCAGCAGCACGTAGTCCTTGCGGCGGCCCGGCAGCAGCAGGTCGCGCAGCACGCGGCTGTCCAGCGCCACGGAGCGCAGCACGCCGTCGATCAGGTCCAGGCCCAGCCGCGCGTCACGGAATCTCTGTGCAGGAGCGTGGGATAGGGTACACACGGTCAGGATGCGGGGGCTCAGTCGGGGTGGGAAAGACAGCAGCGTCATGCGCGCAGCGCCCGAGAGCATTGCTCCAAATCAGTTCCATGGCCGAAGCCCTGCACGCGGCCAAAACCTCCATGAACACACCACGCCCCTTTGGCGTGATGGCCGAGGGATCCTGGACTGGTCACTGGCGCTCACCTGCTGGCCACTGGCTCCCGAGCCGCCGCCCCCGCCGGCGAAGCGGCTGCCCCAGGCGGCGTCCTCGTCAGGGGGTGCGCCTGAGGTGGTGGAAATGGGGGAGGCGCCCGAGATGGCGGGCAGGGAGCTGCCGGCGGGTGAGTGGTGGCCGGTGCCACTGGGCGAGGCGGGGACTGCGCTGGAAAACTTCGGCCGCGCCTGTGGGAGAGGGGTGAGACAGGTGGATGTCGAGGGAGAGGTAAGCATCGCATGGCCCCGTGCCTGGAGTGCCGGTGTTTGGCAAGGTCAGCGAGGTGTGCCTGCGCACCTGTCGCGCGTGGTATACAAAGTTGGCGAGCCGCGTGCTCTCATCTACACCTGCAGGGGCAGAGGGCACAAGAGACGGAGGACTCGTTTACTGATGCAGGCTAAGTGCAGTGCCAGAACTCTACATGCCCAGCCCAGTGCCACAGCCCTTGCACCACGCGTCACCCTTTCCTGACCGCCTCCTCTTCACTCGGCGGGCTGTCCGGCCACAGTTGGGACTCAAGACGACAGCACTAGGCCTCGCCCTCCCTCCTCACCCGCCGCCCTGCACGCCGCCATGTACCGGTCCGCCGCCTCCACCAGCTGGTGCCGCCGCAGCGCCGCCGCCGCCGCCCGCAGGTCGGCCGCAGTCCAGGGCAGCAGGTGCTGCGGGTCCAGCAGGTAGTCCACCGCCTCAACCTGCAGGGCAGCGGGGGGCCAGCAGTGGGGTGCGGGGTGTGGGCGGCAAGCCCCCGGGAAGAGAATCCTGGCGAGCAGCAGCCCCAAACACAACTGTGGTGGCCTCTGCTGTCGTGGCCATCCGTCCCTTGGGGCCGCACTGGCCCTGCCTCATGCCGCTGTCGTTTGCCCCCTGTCCCTGATGTGTCACCCACCAGGCCTCGCAGCCCGATCTCCTCCGCCGCCAGCCGCACCGCCGGCAGCTGGCCCCACGTCACCTCGCACACGTCCCGGTACATGAAGCCCAGCAGCGCAGAGGCCATGGGCCAGGCCCACTGCGTCCTGCCAGGTGGGGGCGGGGGTTGCAGGTGTGGGCGGGGATCAGCCTAGCAGGTGCGGTGCATGGCGGCCCAAACGCACCCCCGACCATTCATGCCCAGCCCTTTACGCCCCACGCACCACCATTTCGAGCAAGCCCCGCGGCCCTCACCTGCGGATGATGGGTTTGCCTATGAGGTGCCCGGTGATGACCGCCCCGCCCGAGGCCGGCGCGCTGCCGCCCTCGCCGTACTCGGGGAAGGAGCCCGGGTCCGCCAGCAGCCGCGAAAAATAGCCGCCCGGGTTACGAGCACGCAACACCTGCAGCGTGTGGATTCACGCGTCACTGGTCGGCCCCTGGTATGGCGCACGCAATTACCCTGAACACGGGCAGTCTGTTTTGCGCTTGCCCGCACCACCCTCACCTCCTTGTGCACCGGCACCGCTCTCGTGACTGACACCTCGTCCGCCACCAGCAGCACCAGGTCGCAGCTGGCGGCATCCAGCAGCAGCTGCTCGGGCGGCCTCCCGCCGTACAGCGCTGACAGGATTGAGCCCGTGGTGGCAGAGCCGCCGCCGCTGCCCGCAATCGCGGCCGCTGCAGAGCTGCTATACAGCATGGCTGTGCTGCCGCTGCCACCCCCAGTTCCGGCCCCGAACTGCTGCTGTGATGCGGGGCTAGGACCGGGGCTGGGCGAGGCCCGGCCGCCAGCCGCCGAGCTGGGTGGAGGAGGTGGGGGGTAAGAGGGGTGCGAGAAAGCATCAAGGGGAGGTGTTTTAACCCGGGACCCGTGGGGGGGACGACGCGTGAGGGGACGCGCGCAGATTTTCCACCGAGTACACAACATCACCAAGTTGCGGTCCCTATGCCAAGCTCGCCGACATACTTCAACGCCGCCAGGCTACAGGGAACCGAGCCGCATGCCGTCGACGCATGCGGGGCGAAGCCCAGGCCAGTCGCTACCCCGCGCTTGCCCCAGGTGCAATAGCACGCTCTCAGGCCTTTGACAAGCTCTGTCTGCGCCTTCTTAACGCGAAACCCAACGCGCTGCCGTGTAATACCTGTCGATAGTCAGCGGCGGGGGCTCCTTCCTCCGCCCGAGCAGTCCGGACAGGAACAGCTTGTCCATGGCAGCTCTGACTACTTTCTAAGTGAAGTGTTTGAGTCGAAACAGTACCGCGCTCGCGGTCAGTCAAATTTCTCTTTGCCGCCGCAAACCTTGAACTATGGCTGATATCACCATTTTCGTTGCTAAGAGTTTTTTCAGAACGGGACACTGGGCAAGGTCAGCGGCACTGGTCCATGGTCTGCCTCATCCGGTTGAATTCGTCGGCGTCGACTGAACGCGACCGTGGCAACTTCCTAACACATGCAAAGCTCCCCGCTATAGATTATTATCCTTCACATACTTCAAAGCTTGTTGAGCAGTGAGCCCGACGCAAGCATCACTTGCAGGCCTGTCACCAAACTGTGTCCCAGTAGGACAGCCGATAACACATCGATACTGCACGCATCAACTATACACAGCGAGAGACGTACTGTGCGCAAGAGTGCTGTGAAGATGAGCGGATTCTTTTCGCGCCACTCCAATGTGTATATCTATGTGCCAAACCTGATAGGTAAGCTGCGTCATATGGTGTCACACAGATTTGAATGTGAGCTAAATGTATCGCGCGGACTCGGCTGTGCAGGGTATGCTCGGGTAGCTGCCGCGCTCTACGCGTTCGCGGTTGCATTCACCAGTCCTTTCCAATGCGTGGCTGCGTACTTCCTGAGCTTTGTTTGCGATGAGCTGGACGGGAGATTCGCGCGAATGTTCAACCAGACCTCCACGTTTGGCGCGGTGCTGGACATGGTCACAGACAGGTGCGGGTTTAGCCGGCCCCGCCGCGCCCGGAGACTTTGCTGGTCGGAGCCCCAAGCACGCCCACGTGCTGTATCATCCCTGTTGATAACTGTCATGGACGTGTGTTGGCACGGTGTCGTATCGGCGCCGGCCACAGAGACACGCTCATGCGTGCGTGCATGCATAGGGGTCTTTGCCAGGTCTCAGTAGGCCGTTGCACAACCGCGTGGGACCGAAAGACACAGTGAGCCATTGCCGTCGGCATTCGCCACTGCCCCCGTCTGCCCGCAGGCTTGCCACCACGGGCCTACTGCTGCTGTTGTGCATGGTGTACCCTGCCATGCACGTGGTGTGCGTCAGCCTCATCTTCCTGGACATCTTCAGCCACTGGTTCCAGATGTACTCCACCTTGGCAGCCGGGTCAGCCACGCACAAGGTGCGCTGGCGGGGGTGATGGGGCGGTGGCAGCTAGCTATGTTGCGGGTCGTGGTGGAGGGAGGGGTTCATGGACAGCCTGAGAGCCGAGGTACAGGCGCAGCATTCCCTCAAGCTTTACGCGGACTTATGTAGTGTATGAATAAGGGCGTATAAGTGCTCGTTGCAGCAATTTTTGTTGTGCATTGCAAACAGACATTGTCCAAGGTGTGCGCGCGCAGGAAACAGGCAACCGCTGCGGCTGTTGGCCGACGGTCTTGCTGCTGGCATGGGTGCTGACATGTGTGACATGGCGCACAATGCTTCCTGCAGGACGTGAAGAGCAAGAGCTGGCTGGTGCGGACGTACTACAGCAACCGGCTGTTCATGGGGTACTGCTGCGTGTCCTGTGAGGTGCTATACCTGGTGGTGAGTGGTGGGCGGAGGAGGCAGGGGAGGGGGACGGCCGCTGGGGGCGCAGAGGCCGCAGAATTACATTCATGACTGTTTACTGGTCACGCAAGGGATGTGACTTAGGTGGAGCGAGTGAAAGGGTCAATCGGGTGTTGGTTATGTCATGACTGGGCTGGATGCAGGGGGCCAGGCTGGAGGCTATTCCAAGCCGGGGAAGTAGTGCGGGAGAGGTATGCCGTGAGTGTGGTTAGGTCGCGATCGCTTGGCGTGGTGCTCTACTGCATATCGTGCTGACATTGCAGATCTACGCTTCAAAATGGCCGGAGCTGATGGGGATCGTCGTCCCACTCCCAGCCGGCGTGACACTCACGCTGCCTTCGCAGGTCACGGCTGTGGCCCCAGGTAGGCACGACCTCTCACAAAGGCGTCCGAGCCAAAAGCATAGGAAAAGAGGGGTCGACACCGTTCGTGTGAATGTGCGCAACGAAAGGAGAGCGTCTGCAATGGGAAGTCGCAAGTCAAGTTCTCCTCGATGGCCAGCTCAATGCCGTTGCACTGACGGCTGGGTCGTTCACGTGCTGACATGCACATATCCCTGCTGCGACGTGTCTCACAGCGCTGGCTAGCTTCACGGCGGCGTCGGGGCTGCCGCTAATGACCCTGTTTGGGCTGATGTCGCTTCCCGGATTCTTCACAAAACAGGTCAGCAACTCTGTGCTGCATGTGTGCGTTGCCGTTTGTTATGCACGTTCCCATGGGGCTAGTTGCCGCCGTGATGCAAATCCCGTACGCCGAACTTACCAGTTACGCTACAATCCCGTGTGCTCGTGAATTCGCTTGCAGATCTGCAACTGGGTGCAGCTGCAAAACGCCTCCGACTCGCTCATTGCGCTGGACCAGCGCAAGGAACAGGGCAAAGCCCGGTGACGGCCCAGTGTCTGATACGCGTTCTATGGGACGAATTTAGCGGGAGACCAAGGCTTGTGTGGGGGAACGCGACAGCAATGGGGCTTCATGGCAGACTGATGGCTTTGCGTATGCATGTCTGTGGCCTGGTGCGGTGATGTATAGGAGTAGGAGGGTGATGAAATGACCGGTGGCTGATGGGCTGTACAGAAGTAAGCTGATGGTGCGTATTTGACCATGCTTCCACTGTTTATCTGTTGAGTATCATTGGGAAGGCGCGCGTTTGGGCGTCGCGCGCAGGGCTCAGGCATTCTTCGAAGGCACGCGATCAGATGCGCCGCTAGCGAACCGCATTTGAATGATGAGCTCTGAAGATTTTGCTTGTCCGAGTCGCGCAAGGATGTAGGATAGCAGTTAGAAGTCGTGACATTTCAGTTTGGGGAACGGATCGTACCCAGCCAAGCAACTCTGGGCTCAGCTGGCGACACTGCCCTGCCGCCCTAGCCTCCTTTCATGTATGGTACGGAGGGATCCCGAGTATGTCGTTACCGCCCAGCAGCTGGGCACGCGATGTGATCCAGAGCTACTATTTTGGGCTCGCCTTGGTGCAGGGAGGGCAGCGGGTATGGGGCGGTGCATGGTGTATGGGTTTCGGACTTGCGGGCAACGTCAACTCTCCAGGAGATTCACAGGCGCAGGCACAATCGTACGCTGATGTAGAGAACTATCCCCGAAGATTCGGACGGACTCTCTCGTCCGGGCTTGCAAATACGGGGAAAAGCTTTTGCATCTTCGGGGAGCGGCAAGAAATGCCCCCTTCTGCAAGCCCTTCGGCGAGAAAGATTGGGCATTTCAGGGTTGCATTCTCGCCGCGTGGGGCTGCATACGGTAGGTCTCCAAATCTCGCCGACTTCCCCTTCCCGGGGGTGTTTGGGGGCAGCGAAGCCCCTGCCCCAAAACGCTAAAAACTAGGCATTTGGGGCCGCTGGATGCCGTGGGCTAGGAAATGTTTCGGGCCCCTCTCGCCAGCGGCGGCGGCCTGCCCCTGGACGATGCAAGCCCTGCCTTCGTGTACTGCTTAGTGCTTATAGTCCGTGACAGTTGCCAAGCGCTAAATACACGCGGTGGCATTCCACCAGTGCTCCTGGAACGTCAGGAGCAGCACACGCACCATCACATCGCTCGCTCGCGGTAAACCAGACACCACATGCTCCCTCCGACAGCTCTCCCTGGCCCCTGGGGTTTCCTTGGGTGCAATCACCGTCACCGCGCCTGTACCCTCCATGGCAACATGCCTAGCTCTGCATTCATAACCATGCAGCAGGTCTCTCGTGAAACCAATGCAATCTACGCAGCAACCTTGCAGCACGACATCCGTCTCGTTCCAGCCTCCTCAGAACTGGTAAGTGCCTGCTGATAATCTCAAGCTACCATGCGTTCACACGCCTTCTGAACGCCACCGGAGGCATATTCGCACACAGGGCGACACCGCAGCTCTCATTCAAGGACCCGCACCTCCACTTTACCGAAGTTCCCAAAGGTGGCGCAGTCACGAACCAGTCCCACTCTACTCAAAACTCGCGCCGCACTCGTGTCAAAAGTCTTATTGCGTCCGATGGCTGGCCTTGGCCAGCCCAGCACCATGTTATCGGTACATGCCCATGCCTGGCCCGCCGCCGTACGGCCCAGGTGGCCCGCCGTACATCCCGCCCATGTGCCCGCCTGGCCCCATGTCCCCGCCGCCCATGCCCATGTGGCCGCCCGGCCCCATGTCCTGGCCGCCGCCCATCTGGTCCATGTGGCCGCCGCCCGGGCCCATGTCCGACCCGGCCGCGGGCGCCCGCTCCGGAAGCGGCTGTCCCTTGGCGATGGCCACTGCCTCTCGCGCCAGGGTCTCCAGGTCCACACACTTTTTGTGCAGGATCTCAATGCCCTGCACAGGGAAGTCCAGCAGATGCACGCCCAATGTCAGCCTAAGGTGGTGCCCTTGAGTGAAAACGCTGCAACAGTACAACCTCAAGCCCAGGGCGTAATGACCTGACCCCATCCACTTCATAGCCTTGCCAATCCCCTGGGCACATTTTCGATGCTTGTCAAATCTCAATCCTGTGCATTTGTCCCTTCGCCGCCCATCGCAGCCACACCCACCTGGCGCACAATGCTCTTGACCTCCAGCACGCCCGTGCCCTCCACGCGGAAGATGAAGTGGTCCTGCAGTTAGTAAGCAGATGTGTTGCGGTCAACTGTTCGTGTTCATGCGCACAACCACTCAGAGCAGGCCGCCTACAGGCACAGGTAACCTGCAACTGCGCCTGAAGCAGCACAGAGACGCAGCCTGTTGCTGTTGCCGCAAGCCGCCGTGACCATCGCTCCACAGCATACGCAAGGCGCACGACGCCTAACCGCACAACCTACGTGCCCCGCTGGCACGAAGCCGCCCTCCAACAGCGAGAGCTGTGCCTCCTGACAACCAAGCGACTTTCTGCCATGCCCAGAAACCCTGCCCCGCCCCGGCTCCGGTCGCCTTACGCACCTGCACCTGCCGGATGGTGACCAGGTCCGGCCGCCCCAGCTCGCGCGCCTTGACAACGCACTCCTCATCGTACATGTACGACTCCTCGTTCTCCACCTCAATCTGCAGCAGTACCGCGCAACACGGAAAGTGAGGATGCCCGCGAGTGCTGACGCCCTTGCAACACCCACACAGGCCGCGCATAGTGATGGGCGGGCTGGCCCCAAGCCAGATGGCAACAGTTCGTGATGCCTTGAATGTCCGGTGAAGCGAACTTTCAGGCTAGCGCAGGAGGAACGACTCGCCGCACTCTGTCCTACAAACACGTGCCCCTGAAACACCGGACTGCCCACACACTACTCCCTTGGGCCCCCGCACACGCCTCCTGGGCCCCCCGCACACGCCTCATAGGCCTCGGCAGTTTCCTGCCCCTCTCCAGAAGCAGGTACGCACCATGCGCGTGATGGGGTTGAACTTGAAGGTTTTGGACGGGTCACTGTGCACAAAAGCCTGCTTCTCGTCGTCCGTCATATCCGCCATTGCCGACGCGCTGAGCGTGATTTGCGCCTTGTACTGGAAAACCGCCGTGGCGACGGGAATGAACTTTGCATGGTCCTTCCCGATGCCTTTGCGCGCACGCGCGACCAGCTTTAGGTGCTGCCCTCGCCGCAATTTGCAGATGACAATTGGCTTCTCAGTCGCGCTGTGGTAATTGACCGGCACCACGCCTGCGTCCGGCTCTAACGGCACCAGGTCATTGCTGGTCACGTCCATGACGCCCTCCTGCTCGCACATCACGTCCAGCGAGAACGCTGTCTCAATGATGTCGTTGTCGCCGCTCCACTCGAACGGCCGCTTCCAGTACACCGCGTTCCTAGACACCAGGGGAATCAACCCAAGGCGATGGGCAAGGAACTCGTCGTTTAGGACGGTGGTGTTGTTCTCCATTTCCACAAGATCGATAGCGATTGTAGGCACCTCCGCAACCATGGCTCTTCGGAGCGCATTTGCTGAGCTAGGGTCCGTGTTCTTAAGCTCGAAGACCATATAGTCGGGCTCGAGCGTGCGCACGCTTATGGTCGGCTTGCGCGAGTTGTCGCGCGTGCGTGCGTACGCCATTGTACCTATTATCTACCTACAATCGTGCTACCTTATTGTGTTACAGATTCATCATTGCTACGGTCCGAAGCGCAAGGAGCCGAAAATTGGCGGGCAGACTGATAACTGTGGCTCTGTCAGATATAAATCTTCAAGTGTATGTACCCAGCGGCAGAGCGTGAGGGTTAGAAAGATGCCCTGGCTGCCATGCCTGCACTGCGAGTCCAGCTGACCATGCCGCCATGCGACCATGCCGACTCAGGCTTAGCTCTTTGGGACTAGGGGAGCACGGGAGGTCAGGAGGGCGAGCAGTCGACAGCAGCCCCTGGGCTTGTGGATGCGCTGGGCAACCTGCCTGGCCATCTTCGTTGCTGGCAGGGCAGGACGCGAAAGGCGAAACTGGTAGGCGGCGGGTCCTTTGACGACACGCTGGCGCAGCCGTGGCACTCGCCGCGGCCCACCAGGGTGGCCCCGCTGGAGTGCCCCACAGAGGTGCCCCCCAGGTTCTCCATACCGTGCTGTGATAGCATAGGGGAAGACCGTGATCATTGACGAGCAGGTGAAGAAGCAGTAGGGATGTGCCCTTACATACGACCGGTACAGCACCTATGTTGGCCTGTTGCCCTGCCAGCAAGTCAGCAATGTCTCGGTACAGTAACACCAGCGTTATACCAGCCGCGCCATCTTGCCTTGACGTTGCAAATTGAATGTTGGGGTCTGGGAATAAACAGCACACTACGGGACTACGCCAACCTGGTCCTTACCCTCTCCCATTGCACCTACGCATTAGTTCCGCAACGCACATCGATAACCTACAGGACTACGCTTTCCTGCCCCTTGCCATGTTCCATCACGAGCAACGCACATCGATAACCTACAGGGGTGCCCTGATAACCTACATTGGCCTGCCTTGTCACTTCCCTCAATGCCCGCACAGGTTGCCGTGCTTTCTAGCAGCTTCCATCATCCCATACCTACGGCAGGGCGCTTGGCACTGGTCCTAAGGTACCGTATTCCCTTGTCAAACACCCCTTCCTTTGGCCCTTCTTGTAACCTAGGCGTGCGGCTAAACCAGATCCTCCAACCCCTCGTCATCCTCTTCACTACCCATGCCCTGCTGGTGTTGCTGCTGCGTGCGCTGCTTCTGCAGCTTATGCACCGTCACCGCCACTGGCCGCGGCAGCAGCCGCCATGCCCAGGGCGGCAAGCAGGAGGCGAAGGCGCGGGCAGTGGCCGCCAGCGCCTCGGTGCCGCCCGCCAGGCAGGACACGCCCAGCAAGATGAACAGCCAGGAGGTCAGGCGCACCAGCTGCGGAGGTATCAGGGCTCGAATCAGAACCGGCATAACAGCAAGGCCAGTTGGACACGAGAAGCTACAGCCCCAGCTGCACGCCTTATGACAGTATGCCCCTCGTGTGAGCAGCAGCGCATATTGCAGGCATGGCGTCGGCCAACTGACAGGCACCTGTCCTGGCCCCCAGCACCTGCTCACCTTCATACCATGCCCGCTGGGCAGCTTTTCGTCCAGCGCCAACATGCCCGCCGCCACGCCCGTAATCATGGACGACGTGGCGGCGGCCACGCACACAATCACCGTGTTGCCGGCCTTGAGACCCCTCGTCTGCATAGGTAGCACAGTGGGCACAGACATTGCGCATTGCCGACCAGTCCATGACCGTACCCTGTTTTCAGTTCCCCAGGAGCGGAGCGCCAGCCGGGCAGCCGCCCACCCAGGCAACCCACGCACACGGCTGCTGCACGCGTGACACTGCCCTCCCGCCCCACCTGCAGCAGGAAGCCGCTGCTGGTGAGCGCTACACTGGCCGCCAGACCCAGCGGTACCCAAACCATCGATAGCTTGGCCGCTAGGATGAAGCCTGGCAGGTGTGGAGGGGTGGGAACAGACATGGCACGTGTCACCCAAGCAGGACGTCACACGGTCAGCAGCCAGGCCCTATAGGTTACGGCAGTCTCGGCACATGCCGCACATCCCACTGCCATACCAGTATGCTCTTCTTGCCGCCGCTGACGCCCACAGCCCCAACTTGCAAACGCACCAGTTCGACACGCCGCAGCCGAGAAGCCAAAGCATGCTCCCGCCTCGAGACCGCATAACACTGCGTCCGCCGCGGCCGCCGCAGCAGCAGCGGCAGCCGCCGCACTGCTGCCGGGGGGCGCCTGATGTAGGTGCGAGTTCGCTGACGACACTCTCGGCGGTGGCTTACCGCCGTTAACACCTACCGCCGGCTGGTGGTGATGGTGGTGGTGCGCCGCCCCGCTATGGCCACTGCCAAGTCCAGTGTGAGTGTGCCGCCACCAGCATTCCAGACCTGTTAGCGGCAGGTAAGGTGCGGCCAAGTGGCCGACAGCTTATGAGCGACCATTCAGAGAGCTACATGGACCTTAGCGAATGGCATGTGACTGCATATCGTACAGATGGACAGGCCGGACCCGAGCCGCAGGCGTTGCGCGACGCTGTCTCAAACCCTAACACCACTGCCTGTTCCCTGAGCCCCCGACCCAACACACCGCCCCCACCCACGCGCACGCCCACGCCCACGCCCACCTAGAAGCGCCACCAGCCCGCTGAAGGCCCCCAGCACCCGCCATGCGCTGATATCGGGGTGGTCCATGTGGCTGGGCTCAGCGCTGGCGCCCAGACCCAGCACGCCCACGAACGCCACACACGCCGCCAGCCATTCATGCCACTGCAGCCGTTCCTGTATATGGTGTTAGTATATGGAGTTGGGCGAGAGGTGTGCATGTGCATTATACATAGAGGATTAGGTTGGGGCAAGCGCGCATCGTGGCGCGTACCGTGGAGCATCAAAGGGGAACTCAGTGGCACTGCGTCATAATCTGCTTCACTTGTGGTCTGCTACTCCTTCCAAGCCACGGGTGTTTCCATGCTCGCCTCCAGCCGAAAACACGGTTTCCACCAGCGGAGGTTTGCACCTGTCTAGCACTTGCCTTTAGATAGAAGTGCGAGAAGATGAGCAGAATCACGAGGCCCACCGCCGACACCGGCTGCACTATGGACACCTGCAAATATAAAGCCAGATCGGTTACGTCATCGCATGCAGATGCGTCCCTTCAACCCGCACGCCGCACATGCAACCAACCGTGTGCACACCCAATAGCAACGCCCGTCCCCCGGCCCGCGCCGCCCCGGCGTGGTGCTGGCGGGCCCCCACTGGCCCTCACTCGTGACACTCACCGGGGCGTTGGCGAACGCGACTATCATGAGCAGCGCCCCGCCCAGGTCCACCAGCATGCCGGTCACCCATAGCGCCGACCTCTGCACACGGTCAAGGCAAGGCAGCAAGCACTCAGCAACGGCCGTTGCTGGACATCGCACTCCGCAGTACCGTCCCCCTTCGGTGATATCCTGGTGTAATGAACCAACGAGAGAGCCCTGCCAGTCCTTCCACGTCGTGTTCAAGGCACAAGTCGCCCAGGCGCGAGGGTGCAGGCGGGGAGACAGGGCACCGTCGTCGCCCTGCACGCTCGTGCCTCGTGGGGTCGGCCAGCTACTAGCGCGAACTGGTGGCCACATAACTCCCCAACACGTCTTGACCTGCGCTCTCTCTCGCCATCACGATAGCCTCAGTGCAGACCGCGTACCAGGTATAGCAGAAGCGTCTGTCGATTTAGCACCAGCCGGGGCAAGGTCCTGGTTGCCTGCTTTTGAAGCACCTTCCCGATATTATTTCCAGCTGCCGCCAATACAGTGACTACAATGGCGAACCACATTCTGAACGTTCGCCTACTGCGAGACCTTGCCTTGCCAGCGCCTTGCGCGTTGGCTATATGTGAGCTACACTGCTTTTAGCTACAGCTTCAGGTTAACGGAGCGGCGGTCGGAGTTGTTTTGCTGACTCCATTTCTCATAATTCGTTTCAGCAGCTAAGCTTCAGAGTGAATCCAGATGCGGGGTATTGTATGTTATGTGCAACGTTCACCAGTTTACAAGTCAGAGTCTTCGGATGCAGTCGGACTCCCCCTGGACCGGGTCGATTGTGCCACTCGTGCGGCACTCTAGCACTCCGCAATCCACAACGCCACTTCCCGCCACAGTGCCATCTAAAGGGACCAGTGCGCCTACAACGCCGCTGTTGGGCTTAGTTCAGTGTATGCTCAGAAGCCAATCAAATTCTCGAAACTCTCACACGCTCCTCCACAACTACCACACGCGGCCACACATCTGCCGCATTTCTCTCCAAAACGTTTCCAGCGGCGGCCATTGCCTGTGATGTTGAACCACTGATCGACGAAGAATAAACAACCACACATTCAAAACAAATTCACTCGTGCACCCTTGCCTCTCATGAAAGCCGCTCACAGGGCCTTAAGATACAAGTGCGCCAGTTGCTGCGACGCCCACTCACTGACCAACAAGTTGTTCCTGTTGCTGCACCGCCGCTATCACTACTTCCGGCTCTCCGGTGCCTGCTCCGGGTGCTCCTTGGCCCAGGTGCTGCAGTAGGTGCTGAACTGCCGGGGCACCAGCACCAGGCCCAGGTACCACAGCAGCGCCACTGGGATACTTGCCTGCACGCCAGAGTCGGACCAAGATTAGTTTAAGCATAACTGCATATGCAATGAAGTCCACAGCCGTGATCAAGCGGAGCAAGTCTGCCTTCCAAATCACGGCCAGCGTAAGCCAAGCCCACACACACCGTCCCTTGCCACTCTTCCCTTCCCCGCCACCAACCCAAGCCCACCATCAACGTGGTCTTGATGCCGGGCTCCTCCATCATGTTAGCGGCCACGATAAAGGCAATGCCGGCGGGCACCAGGAACGCGCGCTGCTGCCACCAGGGCCAAGACCGCGAGTAGTGCCAGTAGTTCTGCAGCATGAACAGGTTGTACGCGTGTGCTCAGCCGTGCTGGAGGCGGACGCAGCTACCAGGGCATTCATTTCATGTCTGTGATGGTGGACTGATGTTCGTTATACCGTCGCGGCAGGAGGCGCGCGAGGGGGAAACACCAGTACTACGCCGTGGAGGACGTGGGTCGCCTTAGGGGACAGCAGCGCCATTGCCTATGTCCCGTGTGTAAGAACCTACGGCAGCTACTCCTCTTTCACTAAGAAAATGCCTTGTATCGGCGCAAGCCCTGTGCGCAAGCCCCCATTCCCGGAGCATCCACTCCGGCGCGCACCGTGTCGAAGGGGCAGGCTCCACCCTGCGCTTTAGACGGCTGCTGGGTAGCCACTTGGTCCACGCTCTCAAACGCTTGCTGGCTGGACGACGTTGTGCCCTCGGCCGCGGCGTTCAGAGGTACAAGCCGTGAAGTCCGCTGGGCAGCGCAGCGCCGCGCCAAAACGGGTGCTGTGAGGTCCATGGAGCGCCGGCAGTCCATACTGGCCCTCCGCGCTGGACTTGCGGCGGTGCTGAGCGAGGCCATGGCCATCTTCTTCCCTTCACTTCCGCGCTACAACGCCACGCAGCCGCTGCGTTGCTTACGGCAAGTAATCTGCCCTTGTAAAGAAGGCTGGGCACCTTCTAGGAGCACTGAAACGTGAAGGAAAAAGCGACGCGAGAGCGAGTGGTGCCCGCAACCAGTGGTCCCGCCTGGGTCTGCAGTTCTGTCGCGTCTAGTAATATGCAGGTTGAGCTATGTGTCTGAGTACGAAAGGCTGCAAGTCTTTCGCGGGAAGGAGGGTGCCTGCATCGGTTGGTGCGATGATAAACAGGCGTGGACAAAAACTATTCAGGCAGCGCTCCGTCAACATGTCTCGCGGTTTCGTATTGCACCACGTTGCCACACACTAAAATTACGGAGGTGTTGCGTTTTAGTTGTCGATTGCCGAGACCTCCGCTGCTCTTTCTTTAGCCCCTGCTGTTTTTAGGGGCCCCTTCAACTAAAGGAGGCAGAGGAAGGCGATTTCAAACCAAAAAAGACCGTGCAGGTGTCGCCGCCCGACCACGTTCCCCCAGCGGGGCCTATCTACCCTGGTACCTACCCCAGCGATGGCGTTCAAGGAGCAGTACGCCATCTTTGCGGTGCCCAAGGGCCAGCTGCAGGGGCAGCTCCAGGCGGAGATCGTGCATTTGGGCATGAAGTGCCACGCGCCCACCTTTGCGCCGCACACCACCGTGCTGGCAGCCATCGAGCGGCCACGAGAGGAGGTGCTGGCCGTCGCGGCCGAGATGTGCAAGCACGTCAAGGTAGGTGGATGAGGTTAGTGACTGATGCAGTACAAGTTATGCTGGTGCATCGGGCTGCTGTGACGGCGTGCAGCGCTCAAGTCGGGTTTTGAGCACGGATTCACGGCAGGGGGCCTGTCCTGCAATACGGTAGTGTGCGACTTCGGACCGGAATGCACCTATGCGCTCAGAACCTTATGAACTTCCACCTGGCGCAGAAGTACCGCATTAACTTCACGGAAGTCGCTTGCGGCTCCATCTACTACCAGTGCGTGTACCTGTTGGTGGACAAGACGGAGGGAGTGCTGGCGGCGGGTGCGGCGGCGCGGAAGGCATTCGGCATCACCACAGGCCCCTACATGCCGCACCTGTCCCTGCTGTATTCAGACATCCCCCAGGAGGAGCGTGCCAAGGTGGGCGCAGCGTGCAGGCTTGCGTGAGTGGTGCGTTTCAAGATGCGCCGTTTACGGTACTTGGATTCATGGGCACCAGCAGAGTTGCGCGGCTGTCAATTGTCACCGGCTCACCGCAGCAAGAGCATGCCGTACCGTAGTATAACAACAGACGACCCTCGCACCGGTTTGCGCCGCCGCTACCACACGTGTCGTACCCAGCCAGCAAGCCACTCCTGGCCACGTCTTGTGCTTGCTCATGTGCCCCTGCAGATTGTGGAGCACGAGAAGGAGCGGCTCTACGACAACCCCGCCACCCGGCTGCTGGAGACCGGCTTCGATGTGAGTGGCCGGGGGAAGGGGGGCGGGTGTGGGTGCCACCTGGTCTGTGAGGGACAGGGCGTAGCAAGGCAGCGCCACTGCTCTTTGGCGCGACTTGGCGAGCGCGGGCAAGCGCTGGCTAGGCAGGCGGTTGGGCCTGGGCTGCCCTGACCCTGTCAAGTGTCGGCATATTTACTCGCTCCTCTCGGGCATTGGTTGATGTTGGATTGGGATTGACGTGCCCCCTCCTGACACCTGTGCCGCAGGTGGACAGCCTAGCTGTGTGGTACGTGCCCGAGGAGGACAAGTCGCTGGCGGGGTGGTGCCAGCTGGCGGAGTTCCCGCTGGCGGACTGAGCGCGCTGGACAACTGAACATTGAGCGCTGAGCACTGATCATGCATGGCGCTGGTGCAGAGTCACAGGATGGGGCCACGAAGGTAAGGAGGTAGCATGCACTGGGTTTGGATGGGGTAAACTAATTCATGCAAGGGGTGTGGGACCGCCGCAGTTGATTGTGGAGGTAGGAGCAGGATGGCTGCGGCTGCAGTTTGTGGGCTGGTGTTTCGGGTACACGCGACGCCAACTCTGCCACGAACATGCGCGATGATGGAGATGCTGCTTGGTAGAGCGCGGCCTGCGGCCCTGCGCCGCGGTGGGGGCGGCGGCGATGGTGGTGGTGGAGGGCCTGGCCCCACCACCAGCAGCAGCAGCAGCAGCAGCGGCGGCAGCAGCAGGAGCAGCAGCAGCACAGGGCCTGGCGGCAGCGGCCCTGGGCCCAGCAGTTGCGGCGTGGGTGTACGTAGCGGAGGGGGCGAGCAACGCCACGTGGAGGAGGTAGGTGAGCGCGGCGCCGCCCAAGAAGCGGCGCCGGCGCGCAGGTTGAGGCCGGCCGGTGTCTAGTTCGGGTCTTTGCTGGCGAAAATAGCACCACACAGTATGTGGTAGGCCGCAGCAGTGAGGAATGTTGTGGCTAGAGGATGTCCTGCTGTTTGGTTGATTGCTGGCTGTGCTTGACAGCGGGACGTGGCTGGACGCATGGCGGGCCGTGCCTGTACGAACCGACCCGGCTATGTCCGGGAGATGAGGCAGACGCCTGCGGCCTCAGACTAGAGACGTGGCGTGGGCTCAGCCCACTTTTGCCATGCGAGGGGAACCACATATCTTGTCTG
Organism: Chlamydomonas reinhardtii; assembly: GCF_000002595.2. Classification (NCBI taxonomy): domain Eukaryota; kingdom Viridiplantae; phylum Chlorophyta; class Chlorophyceae; order Chlamydomonadales; family Chlamydomonadaceae; genus Chlamydomonas; species Chlamydomonas reinhardtii. Next base: position 270,594 of record NC_057013.1, on the reverse strand, counting down.
TACATAGCGTGAGCAAGACGGCGTTACTTGCGAAGTGGCTTTTGTTTGTTGCCGTTTCCTGTGCAAGTTAGCACGCGGCAAATGCGGCATGGTGTCAGGTGTCTGGTTTGCGGTGTTAGCTGGCGAGCATAGCGTGGCACGGTGCATGTGTGGTGCTGTATGGTTTGTTGCCTGCTCTGCTTGTGCTTGACAGCGGGACGCGGCTGGGCACATGGCGGGCGGTGGCTGTGCAAGCTCGACCTCGGCTATGTCCGGGATTTCAAACCTTCGACCTCAGACATTGCACAAACGTGGCGTGGGCGCAGCCCACTTTTCCCTTGCAAGGGAGAGTCACCTTTCTTGTCTACAATAATGCTACTACTATACGGTGCTTGCAAGGCGCCAGCCATCCGACAGCAGCGACGCAGTTACGGGTGTTACGCCCTGTTACGCCCTTGGCCCAGCGTCGTCCCAGCTTACAGCTTGATGTAAACGGCATACTATGGCCCAAGTCAGGGCTTGCGCAGGAACGCGTGCGCGTTGTGCCTCGGTGTGAGCTGACGACTAGAAGCTCTGCCGCGGGAAACGCAGCTGACGAGTGCGTTGAGCCCACGTATGTTAGAAGGTAATTGTGTTTTCCCCCTGCGCTCCGCGCGCGCGTACCCTTTCCCCTTCCCCCTCTTTTTCCCACTACCCTTATATCCAAATTTTGCCAGCAACCTACGCCCATTCGGGCAGGGGTGCATTCGGGCCTTGCTGAAGGAGCGCGTCTGGAAGTACTCCGGTAGACGGTAGTCCGGTTCCGCTGGGTGCACCACTGGATCCGCTTAGATGCTGGAAGTATAGTAGGGCGCGAGCAGGGGGAGGCAGCAGCCTGTCCTGGGCGGCTTCAGGCGCACCGTGTGTTTGCGCCTCGCGGCATCCACGCGCGCCGGTGTTTACCTGGGCACGATAAGCTAAGCTAGAAGTACCCAATCTGTAATGCTTACATGTAACTAATCGTCCACGAGAAGTCCACGAGAAGTCCACGAATTGCATGTCGCGGCGTAGGGCACGGCAGCGGGAGCAGGCGGGAGGAACGGACGGAGGGATGCAGAGTATGTCGCTACCGCCCAGCAGCTGGGCACGCGATGTGATCCGGAGCTACTAATTTGGGCTCGCCTGGGTGCAGGGGGGGCAGTAGGATGTCGCCCCAGGGGGCAGGGGGGGCAGTAGGATATCGCCCCAGGGGGCAGGGACGGCAGTAGGATGTCGCCCCGGGGGGCAGGGGCGGCAGTAGGATGTCGCCCCGGGGGGCAGGGACGGCAGTAGGATGTCGCCCGGATGGACTAAGGATTGCGCCCGCACGCACTTAAGATGGCACCCAGACGCATTAGGGATGCCACTCGTGGGGGTCACTGCACACCTGCGGTCAAGTCCGCAGAGGTCCATGGGCAGGACCGATCAATCGCGTCGCTGCACCTTTCTAAGTTCTGAAACTTGCAACGAGTACATTTAGTGCAATGTTATACGTTTAAGCTATAAGCCCGTTGCGCACAGCCCGAGTCTGCATGTTGCCTCAATCCGTCACTGAAACACTCGAAATTCCTCCCGCTGTGAGCTGCGTAGCATTTTTCGATGAACAAACACATCTTTCAACTCCTCGGCACTCGTTAGGTCGAAGTCTCGCGCCCATCATCCCGGAGGTTCACAGATTCCCAAGTGCACACTCGCTAATAACACACCCCGACTAGCCCTTAATTCATTAGCAACACTAGCAGCCAGAGCATGCAGCGCGGTGGGCAGCCAGCAGGCTCCAGCAAGTCCGCTGATGCCGCCACAGCTGCTGCGGCCGCGGCAGCGACAGCTGCTTCCGCGCGCCCCTCGCGCCTCGCCTGGGCCAGCTGACAAACCCTTCTGTAGCTGTTTGGCCTGACTCGCTTGGCATGCTGCCGCAGCCTAGCTTTCTGCTTCGTTACGCGGCCCATAGCCCACAGGCGGCACACCGCCAGACGTCAGAAGTCCTATTCCTTTCACGCGCGCATACGCACACATACGTTGGTTATCACTGCTAAAGTCTACCATACATTCGGCGTGTCCGGGCCATACGGTTTGCGGGGGGCGGTCGGGAGGTGTTGGATCCAGCCGATTCCCGCCAAAGCTGCCGCTGACCCAGGGACCCTGCGCCCTCGCACACGCTTCCCCGTCGTCTCCGTTCCTGGGTTCGCCATGCAAGACAAGTGTTTATTACACTATAGAAGACATCTACCTACTCCTCGTGTGTTTTCTTTGGCTCTTTCTTAACTTTTATCAACTTGGCCACAAACGCACAGACTCGGGCTGCTGCCAGCATTTATACCTTAACATATTGTACTTTAAGTCACTGCATTCGCGGTTTGGTCTGGGTCGAGTTCCGGTCGCGTCGCTCCCCATAGGATGCCGACCCCCACTTGACGCCAGTCGGCCTCGTCCATTTGGTCAGGCCAAGCAATTCTAATGTTTACTTGAGTCACAGGAATAGTTTCAAGTCAGAATTGCTGGCGATTGGGCCCGGCCGCGATTAGGTATGTGGGGGAGGGGGGTTGTCTGCAACCATCGGCCATACTGGGCCACGGTAACGCCTCGAAACACGGGCTCGCAGATCGGCGCTGGGTGACGCGCATTCCCTAATCAGGGGCCTCCTCCTGCCCCGGCGCATCAGCGCCAACTGGCTCGCAGACCGGCTTCTATAAAGCAGGATAGCTCTCGCGGGGAAACCATCAGAACCCGCCGCACCAGCGTCCTCACCCGTAGAGCAGCGACCTAGGAAGGCCGAGATGGCGCTCGTTCGGGGATGTTCGGCACAAGTATGTTCAGTGCCTACACAGGTAACGGAGCCGAACCGTTCCTGATGGGTTTCGATCTTGCGACCTTGATGTGACTCCGGCACCCAACTCCGGCATCGTGGCGCAAGACCACCCGCGTACAAAGCCCACGGGCGATTAGCCCGGGGTTCTGCGGACTTGACCTGCGGATCGTGCGTGGCGGGCGAATGGTTCATGCGGACCGTTTGCGTGGCCACCACTCCGTCTTTCGATCACTTGATCATCTTCTACAACCACGAAGCCGAGTCCGAAGCCTAGATAGTCCCGTAAGTCCCGGTTGAGCCCGTTCAGGCCCGTTTCACCATGTACTGGCTGGACTCCAACATAGTTACAAGCCTTCAGCTAAACGGATACATTAGCCGTTCCTATAAAGCTTTTTGTGTCACCCTGGCGGTGTGGAGGTGTTTTCGCGTGAAGGAGCCATTGGCTCCTGGCCCTGCCCTAGCCCAACCCCGTCGCCCGGGAACGATCGCGCAAACTGCATGCTATGTATAGTCTGTTTCAATACGCATGCAAGCCATTTCTGGCCATTTGTCCCAGCAGAAGTAGGTCCTCCAAATGGCTTCAGCCTTCAGGCCTTTGCAGCCCCAGCCCTGTCTAGGTCCATAGCTTGGGCGATGAACTTAATACGAATGGGCGGCTCTGTGTCCGTAGCCGGGTCAGTTTGGCATGCACGACGCCACATGGTCCTAACCCCACAGAACCCCACGCCCCCCAAAACGAGTCTACACCCGCCGGGCCACCCGTGCGTGCGTGATCCAATGATCCCGTGATGGGTTCCACGTATGATGTCATGAGACAACAACGAGTGACAGTTCTTATCGGGGATCGGTTGGGCGGTGCGGGCAGGTTGTGGGCACAAGAATGGTTCAATAAATCAGCAGTACTTTGACAGTATGCGGGTGTTAACTACTGCAATCGACCAGACGTTGTGGGATTGAAGGATTCAAGTACGCCGCCCGGCCAGGATGTGGCTGCCACCCGGCCAGGATGTGGATGTCGCCCCGGCAGGATGTGGATGTCGCCCCGCCAGGATGCGGATGTCGCCCGGCCGGGATTGCGACCCTGCCCCCACGGCAGCTATAACCTATGGCAGCCGGACCGCCGAGGGATAGCTCGCGGCTCAGGATGTGTGCCCAGGCCCCTGTCGCTGGATTTGTTCCGCGAGCCTGGTCTGCATCCCTCTGGAACGGATGCCAAGGAACCCTTAACGGATGCAGCCCATGCAGCGGGCCAGGGGCAGTGGCAAGGCGCACGCGCGCGTACTCATCATGTGCACATGATAATTTGCCTTGTTATTTTCACACATTTCATTATCTCAAGTGTCTTGGAGCAGATACCTCTCTGGTTGGGTACTTTTTCGCGGCACATTCTTGGTGAACCTTCGCTCGTGTTCCGCTGGCGCACTTATCTCCAGCTCGCTGTTTAGCGCCAAGTGCAAGCCCGGTTCTTCAGGGTTTAGTGCGTGCGCGAGCAGTCGGCAGGTAAGCGTTTTGCCAGGGCCATCTGGGGTGCGCGTCGTCCCAGCAGGTTGGGCCTTTGGAGCTTGGCAATAGGTCCGTTCTCATGAGTCCGGTCCTCGCCCGTGCCATGCGCTCATCGCCCTGCAGCTGCCACCACCTCCGTCACCACCACCTCCCGTAGTATGCGTGTCCGACGCCCCACCCCGCCACCTGAAGAACTCGTCCCATCCCAATCGCCTCCCTCGGCGCCACCCCCGTCTTCCCCACCTCCGGCTCCTCGCACAATGCCGTCTCCAGCGCGTTCTAGCGCCTGCGTGCTGCTGCTGTGCGGGCTCGCGCTGCTTGGGTGCGGCCTGTACGCGTTCAGCGCCGGCAGCAGTAGCAGCTCCTCCCAGCGAGGGCTTAGCCTGTGAGTCAGGCATAGACCGCGCATGTCTAAGATCGTAAGCCTCACACATCTATGTGGGAGCTGCAAGCAAGCAGGTGGCAGCATGGTCCGGAGATACGTGCAGAACATCCAGCCGGGCCCAGCAGTTGGGCCCGGCGCAGGAGCACACACACGCACGCACACACACACACACACACACACACACACACACACACACACACACACACACACGCACACACACACACACACACACACACACACACACACACACACACACAATGCACCTGCCCGCCATGGGACGTCCCCGTACGAAGCACCATGCATACGTGCCTGATCCGTGATGTGATCTGCTGCCTTTGACCTTGGGGACAGTTTCCGGAGACCTCAGGCTCTTGTGACATCCGTAGCAGACGGAGCTGCTAAGGCAGGCGCGCGGTCTGACCAGCACCGTCTGCGGGGACACCAGGGCACCTCGCTAGCACATCCCTTGCGTGTGTGCGCGTCGGGTGAGCATGCTGCGAGTCGGCATGACTGCATAGTACCGCCCACCTTGCCGACTCGCTGGCCTTCGGCTGTGCAGCAGCCCTAGGCACCGCCCCGTGTGCTATTGCCTGCCTGCCTGAAGTGCACAGACCCACACTCATAACCGCGCAGGCAGCATGTCGACTCCCGAGGATGGCGGCGCTCCGGCCCTACGCGACCAGTATTCGCTGTGGGCCCAGCCCAAGGGGCGGCTGGGCGAGCAGCTCAAGGCGGAGATCGCGCACCTGGCGGCGCGGCACGGCGCGCCCGTCTTCCCGCCGCACACCACTGTGCTGGGCGACATCGAGCGGCCGGGCGGACGGCAGGAGGTGCTGGCGGTAGCGGCGGAGCTGGCAAAGAAGGTCAAGGTGAGGGGGCGGTCGTGGAGTGGGGGTGGGGCGGGGATGGGTGGGAGAGGGTAGGGATTGGGTTGTGTGGGGTGGGGTGGGTGATGATGAGCGCAGCAGCAAGGCTACCAGACCAAGCACGAATGCGACTATGGGCCTGGCAAAGGACTGTAAGGCTGTGCAGCGGATGCAGGTCGGGGGCATCGGCGTGCAGACACGCCACAGGTTCGGGCTGGGAAGTGTCTGCTGACTTCCGCAACACTCCTAAGGACCCTTCATGTGCCCTACCCTGCCCGACACCCACAGAAGTACCGCATTAACTTCACGGACGTGACTCGGGGCTCCATCTACTACCAGTGCGTGTACCTGAGCGTGGCCAAGGACGAGGGAGCCATGGCCGCTGCCGCCACCGCCCGCGAGGTGTTCGGCATCACCACAGGCCCCTACATGCCGCACCTGTCCCTGCTGTACTCAGACATCCCCCAGGAGGAGCGTGCCAAGGTGGGGATGGGCGCTTTGTCAATGCCAGGCCCGAATCAACTAAAGCCCAGAACTCAAAGCCAGCCTACGAAGCGTGGTGGGGGTCCGCGCAGTAGTTGGTGACACGGTGGCGTCCCACCTTCCAATGGATGCGCACGAGGCTGCCGGCTTGCCTCCCGAGTCTTGACCCGCCAGGCCTCGTAACCCCTCCGCCCCTTCCCCCCTTGCCCTCAGGCTGTGGAGTACGAGACCGCGCGGCTGTACGGCGAGTCGTCCGGCTACGACACCCTGCTGGTGGAGAACGGGTACCAGGTGAGTGGGGGTGAGTTTTACGACATGCCGGTTAGACACAGCGCTTGAGTGCAGGCCTGGAGATGATGCGGCTCCTCGCAACGGCCTCTGGCCGCACCAGACACCCGACAGGGTCCTGTGCGCCTGTCGCAGCGGCGTGTGTGCCTTCTGCCCCTCTGCTCCAGCTCCTGCCTTGCTCCACGTCCTGCCCTGCCCTGCCCTGCCCTGCACTGCACTGCCCTGCCCTGCACTGCCCCAACGCCCAGGTGGACAGCTTGGCGGTATGGTACACGCCGGTTGCGGACAAGAGTCTGCAGTCCTGGTGCCTGGTGGGGGAGTTCGAGCTGACTGGTTGATTGGCGGGAGGGGATGGGGGAGAGGCCGACAGACAGCGACGGGCAGGATTGGGGTTCACATAGGGCTCGGCTTACATTCAAAGGCGGCCTCTTGCCGCACATGTTATACTTGGTTTGAAGGCGTTACGGTCGCTACCTGTGGCTATCGGAGGTTATCGGAGGGGGGGGAGGAGGCACGCCGTCACGCCCGGTCACGCCCACACGGCGACTGAACAGCAGGCAGTAGGAGTAGCGGTGCCGGTGGCGCTCCCACCTTCCTCCCGTCCGTGGCCGATTTGCACGCCGTACTTGACACAGCATTCTGTGCCCTGTATCTTGTGCCTCTGTGCCTCTGTGTGTGTGTGGGGAGGGGTATGTGCCCAACGAAATAGGTCCCAGTAGTCAAAGATTCGTCGCCCACCCCAGGAATGCAGTGCGAGGGGGGGCTATGACAGCTTTAGGGTGGAACACCAGCGCCGGCGTCAGCAGGGAATCGGTGGACGCAGATGAGGTGCATAGTAGTGGCTATCGTCGGTGTTCGCGGAATCGCGGTGGTGGCATGAGTGAATTTGGCAGAAACAACAGCCGTGTAATGCAACAGCGTCAAATCCCCATTCCCGGACCATCCGCAGGACCCTGACTCATTGCAGTGCAGCTGACGCATCCCCCAGGGTTACACCTCCACAGCTCAGAATCCAATTTGTGCGCCTATTTGTGCAACTTGCGCTTTCGAGTCCAGCCCAAAGAGCCTATCTCATTCCCGCCCCACCTTTGCTGGGTGATGGCCGTACCGTGATCGTCCCCCCGGGCCGTGACACTTGACATGGGCGCGTGGCCGTGCACGGCGTACAGCCGTACAGGTCAGGGCTGCTGGTAGGGGATTGTGTGGCGGCTGGTGTGTACACATCTCATGCCCCTGTACAGCGCCTCCTCTCCAGCTGGAGTCGCCAGGCGTCCGCCAGCCGAGCATGCTGCCAGCCACACAACAACATGCAACATACCGGTATTCCTTTCATGCCACGGCAGTACTACCGCGCGCGCAATGCCTTGACGTCGCATTTGACTACGCTAACCTGCCCCTGCCCCTGTTCCATCCATCCTTCTAAGTCACGACAAGAAACGCCATGTCTCCCGTCTGAGGCCGCAAGCATCTAATTCGTCTCCCGGGCAGAGCGGGGGTCGATTTGTGTAGGCACCGCCCCCCAGCCGCGTCCCGCTGTCAAGCACATGCAGAGCAGGCAACAAACCACGGCATCAAACCCAACAGCAACAATTTTTACCACACACCGTGCCACGCTATGCTCGCCAGCATAGGCCGCCAACCAGACACCGGAAGGTCTCAAACTGCGCGCTGGCGCCGAGCAGGCTTCACCACATACTGATACATTACACTCGCGGTTTGCGCAATGCAAGTTTGATGCGGACAGGGGTGCTTCGCGGCCTTCG